>NW_011888790.1:939153-986956 GCF_000151845.1 Pteropus vampyrus
CATATACTGATCTCAGATTACTTTTCTAGTTCCTCTTGCAGGAATGGTCTTCGCCATTCTTGGTGGTCTCCAAATATTCTGCCTTATTAGCACCCCTCTTCCATTCTTCTAGGCTTACCTGAACCATGGCCTCCTTATAATAAGGCTTTCTTTTGCTCATTTAGTGATCATTCTTTTCTCTTCGTAGATGATCTGTTGTTAAATGAATGTCCGATCTGCTGGTACTAGTGATACCGTGGTCAGTACAGTCCTCCTTAATGAGCTTACTGCCTACCATTTACTCTTTCTGGTGCTCACTTAAATGCACCTAACTATGGAAGGTAGTATGTAATGTTCGGCCAGTGCCTAGCACAGTCTCTAGCCTACTCGTTCATAGTCTCAAATGTTGAATTGGAAGTACTTTTTTATAATCGAATAAATATTGAATTCCTTAAGGGGTAACAACTGCTATCTGTAGCTTTGATTTTTGTTTCTTCCTCAAAATTTAGTCTTTCTCAAAATTTAATTTTCTCAGCATTAACTTAGACAGTATTGCCATCAGCAAAGAGTATGTTTTTCCTCTGACCGCTTGAATTTCATAGCATTAGCGGTAATACCATATTTTCACTAGTTACTCATTTGAGTAATGTCAGTAAGTTATCTCTAGACTTTATCAAATTGTCCAGAAGAGAAAGTTCTTAATTTGTATTATGTGTAGATTTATGAAATACATGAAATGTTTTATATCTGTTAAATATCTGTTGAATTTTACAAAAGAGTGGCTAGCACTCGGTAACTCAGAGTCATTCTTCAAGTAAAAGGTGATATCTTCAAACATTAGTACTAATTGTACAAATACTTTATTTGTAGGTGTTCTTCCAGAGAGCAAAGCCCTAAGGACTGGATCTCCCTGTGCCTACTTCATGATCTGGATTCATGATCAGGAATTCCAGTTAATAATTTGTAAAGAAGCAATTTTTGTGTGCCATTCATTCATATTGGTCTTTTTAACTTTGCTTTGAGCTTATTGCAGTGTATGTATTGGGATTTTTCTGTAAAATAGGTGTAATTTTCCCTAAATACAGGTATGTGACGACAAAAGTTGCTTGCATGCCAATTCAAATTGTTCTATATAAAAATGCTGTTAGAAGATACAGCAGAGTTATTCTAGTACTTTTTTTTTCACTTGAAACTTTAAGTCCTTTATAAAGACCATAGCAGGAAAACAGTGTACTTTTTTTTAATTGCTGAATATAAAATGTTTAAGAAATTAAATTTTCTTTTATGTGTGCAGACTCAAAGTATGGGGGGAATACAACAGATTAAAACTAATTTTTTGTAGATAGCCATTACATTTCTTTAAACTGTTTCGATGCCAATATGTATTCTACAAAAGAGAATGGTTTCATAAATTAACTGATTTAAGAGTAGGTGCCGGTGTTATACCTTTTTTTATAAAAAATAAAATAAAATAAATTTTACATAGTGAATCTACCAAGTCTTTTTTGGATTATTATAAATACTGTAGCCTTATTTTCTCATCTCCCTGATTTCCCATTTAAAGGACTGTAGATATAAGCTTACGGGTGATTTATTTTATTTTATTTTATTTTATTATGCTCCTAAAAGGTTACATGCAACTTAGTTCATAGAATCTTTTAAAAATGCCCTAGAAAAAGCCTGTGTGAATCTGTTGATAGAATTAAAAATCCTTTTTTTTCTCTCTCTCTCTCTTTTATTGGGTCTACTAAGTATATACCTATGCAGTATATACCATGCAGTATATACCTATATATTAATGACACTAATAAGTAGTTGCTGCCCATTTAGTTCCTGGAACTACCCTCCCCTGTCTTCTCTCATTTTTATTCATGACTATGCAAAAAAGCAAGAAGAAAAACAATAGTATCAGTAGTAGCACTGGAAAATTAAGAAAGGGACAAAACCGAGTAGCAGAATTACTATATTCATTTAAATTTAAATTCTAAAAGTCTAAGTAAGGTTTTAGGAGAAGGATGGTTCTTTTTTTTTTTTTTTAAACCTTTTGCCTCTATGGTCCCTAGGGATTTTATGGATGGCCTTTAGTGGTCTATAAATTCCCTAAAATTGTATTCTAAATGAGTGAAATCTGAGTGTTTTGGTTGATAAGCTCCCGATACTATGGGAGAGATAATTGCACCTATTGCAATAGTACTAATTGTTCAAAGTATACTAATGAGTAGCATAGCACAGTGGTTAGGGTACAGGCTCCAGATCCAGATTAAGTAGATTCAAATAACAGTTCTGCCACTAACTGGTTTTAGAACCTTGAGCAAATTAAATAACCTCCCTGCACAGTTTCCCTATCTGCAAAATGGGAGAAATAATGGTAGCTATCTCAGAACTAAGAATTTAATAAACATAAAAAGAGCTTATAGTACCTGCACATGAAGGCTTGATACTAGCTTTGGTTATTGTACTATTCCAAATATGTAAAGGTGATACCTCCTCCCTCCTCCCTTCCCCCTGGCTCTTTAAAGCCTTTCAAAAGATTCAAATGTGTTCATAGCTTAAGGGAAATCAAAACATGGGAATTAAGAGTCTAATCAAAATTAAATTTCATGTTATATAATCATATATAATAATTCCTATCTTCATTCCCTGAAGTTGCCAAGAGCACTTCACATAATACCACAGCAATTAGGAAACTTCCATAATCAATCACCTTATTTGTATTATAGTTTCCAAAAGAAAACACCCAAATAATTGTTCGAAGGGTGAATCTGTTAACAAGTGACATAACATTGAGGCAAAGACTTAGAGATTTGTGTGACTGAACTATGGAACCACAAGGGTTTTATGATGCCTGGTTTAGTTCTATGCCTAAGTTTAAGTGGTAAAATAAATGATAACTAATTGATTCACAAGCAGCTTGACCTTTAAGAAGACACTGGTATTCAATGTGTATCAATTATTATGTGGTAAATATGTGAATTGAGACCTTGGACTCAGCTAATCACTTCTTCCATTTAACTTTGAGCTGTGGGTTTTACTGCTATAAGGAACTTTGACAGGTCCTCTTGGTATTAGAAATGGGGGAACAGAAACTGGAATTGTAAGCAGTGAATAGATTTCTTTGTTGTTAGAATGATTCCATCACTTAAAACATTGTTTAAAAGTCTAATAAAGTAACTGCCTTTTGTAACAATGCATTGCAGTGGCCTTTGTTACCTTTATCATACCTACAACAGACTTAGGTAAACAAAAAACGACTACCAAAATCTTGTTTAAAGTTCAGTATTTGGCAGGGAGAGCTGGAACTGTAACCCCAGGTCTGTTCCATTCAAAAGCCTCTGCTCTCAACCACTCTGCCATGGTTTCCCATTTCACTGCCGGTGGCTGTAGTTGTCATTTGGGAAGAACTCTCTCCCTCCTCTTCTCAGAAATTTAGCCCTAGATCTGCAGAAGTCTCTGCGGCCCCTTACGCTGGGAAGGTTGCAGTGCTGTCAGTGGGCAGAAGGGATCACCCCTCTAGGGAACAGCTGCCTGAGGTCTTGGTAACACGAATGTTGCTGGACCTGATTTTAAGTCCTTAAGCTCTCCACAATTGCCATTTCCCCCAAATGCTGTTTAAAAGGAAATTAAGTGAGCTTATTTACATTAAGATCTACACGGCTGAATTATTCAGAGGCGATTACCTGTCCCACTGCAGCCAGCGAGGTCTTTAAATATCTATCCCTTCAGACTATAATATTCCCTCAGTGATAGACCCTCACGTGCCCAGAAGTCTGTACGCCTGTTATTTGAATGTTTGTAATCACGAGTTCCGAGTTTGTCTTCCCCACCATCACCACACTCCGCACTCAACCTTTGGCTCTCCCGGACCGGGCGGGATTTGCAGTTGTGGCAATCAGAATCATTGTGCTCACTGCGCAGGGCTCCCTAGTTTCACCCTCATAGTAAGGAGAAAGCAGGCAAGGGGTGCGGACCGAGTCGGCCTCTAGACCCTTCCCAACCTCTCCGTCGCTCGCTGGGGGAGCCCGCCGCAGCGGAACCCGAGGCCGTGGCCGGACCCGCACCCGCCGGCGTGCGCACGCGCACCCCCTCGCGCCGGCCGTCGGTCACGTGGCTCTGACCAGGACTCGCGAAGCCGGAAGTGCCCTGAGGTGCACGGAGGCCGCGGGAGCCCGCTGGCGGTGGCGCCGCGGAGATCGGGCGCGGTGAGTGGGGTAGACGCGAGCAGAGGGACCGGAGCCGCGCGGGGCAGGGGCAGCCGAGCCCGGTACGGGCCCGCGCGGAGCGCTGCCGCCCCCTGCGGGAAACTGGGATGCTGAGTCAGAGCGGGGGTTGGGGGGGGGCGGTGGGCGACCCGAGAAGCCCCGCACAACCCGAGGCCGAGCCCTTGCCGGACCCTGGCTGAGTGGACACCGCTGCTGGTGTCTGGGGCAGCCGGAACCCGGTGGAATGCTCGCGAGGGCTCTGTCCCCAACACCTCGACTCCCGGCCCTCTGACCGGGGCCCTCCCAGGTCTAGCGACGTTGGAGACGAAGAAAGAAGACGTATTCGTGACCGAGTCTGGGCCCTGGCCGCCCCGAAGCGGCGCGATGCCCCTTTACTTTGGAGTTAGGCTGGCCACATTCTATCCCTTTCCGCGCGTTGACGAGATCGGCAGTTTTTAATGGGTTACTCTTTTTCAGACGATTAAAAAGAGACGTTTCATTAAGGTTTTAGTGATAACAAGCGGGGGTTGACTCACCGAAAGCTAGAAGCTGAAGACGTCTTTAGTATACGTGCATATAACGCAAGTTCCCAAACGTGTCCTTTGGGGAAATGGCTTATAGGCTTGTTTCCCAGTCTGCTTCCCAGCTATTTTGAGTAGGTGGCTTCAAACCATGTTCAACCCAGTAATTGTCAAACGCATAAGCAGAGACTGACCTTTTTCACTCTAGAACGCTGAATATATGTTTAACAAATGAATCACCTAGTAGTGGGATTTGAAAGTATTGAAACTTAGTGTATTTGCCGTCTCACTAAACCTGTTTTCATCTTGTGGACAAATAGTATCTTTCATTCTGGACAGTATAGGGAATTACACTTAAGGCAGGGTCACCAGTAACATACTTGTTGAGTGCCTGCCTATGTTGTGTCAAAATTTTGGGAAAATTTATATAGCAAGCACCTTGTGGATGTGTTGAGTAATATTTTAACATGCTGTTATTGTGGGGTTATTGGAAGATAGTTTCGAAAGACACTAACCCTTGATCAGTGTGAAACTGTAGTTTTATATCTGCCTATAGAGAGAGAGCAGGTGTTTTAGCTGATAAATGTATTTTATAGTATCCACTACCTACGCATACGTACCTAGTGGATACTATTTACCATTCGCATTTATCCCAAACAGCAGTTAACAGTAATCAGGGAAGGTTTTTCATTATTGAAAAATATTTGACAATATTGTTGAAAAGATATTTGAGAAATTTATAATTGTTACCTCAGTAGCTGACAAACGTGTTGCTTATTTCCGATAAATTGCTGTATGTGACATTCCTTATCTGAATTAGATGGCTGGTAAAATTATATAAGTATATCTTAGTATATCAGAAATTGCTGAAATTTAGACCCCTGGCCATTCTTTAAGTTCCTCATCCTTCTTGGAATATTAGCAGTTATTAATTCATCACTGAATACCTAGTATGTTCTAACTTACTGCGAAGGAATATTAAGATCTGTTTTGATTTGACATTATAGCAGGTTTAAGGTGGCTCAGTGAGACTAGTGTTTATGCTGTTTAGCATACCTCATTTTTATTAAAAATAGAGAACTCAAATATTTTTAATATTTTTATAGTTATATAGCTTTTCAGTATTAAAGAACAGTATTAAAAAGAGGTGGTGCTTTTTTTTAATATTTAAAGGGGATGATGCTTTTTCTTTTATTAGACTCTATTTTTTAGAGCAGTTTTAGGTTCACAGAAAAATTGAGCTGAAGAAACAGATTTTCCATATACCTCCTGAGCCCCCGAACATGAGTAGGCTCCCCTTGCTTATTTTTTAAGACTTGGTAATATATACTTGGTTTGTCTATATTTATATACTTGGAGGTTGGAGAAACAGTCCTTAATTTCCAAAGAGTTAGTAACTTTTCAGGAATAATAATTTTTACACCTTTCCATTATGATTATCTGGCTCTGTAGACAAATTTTAAGTTATGGAAGTGTCATGCACTGGCAACAGTTGTTTTCATTAGCATTGCCCTGCCCTTGAAGGAAACAAAAGTAATTTTTTACTGTATTTCTATTATATTTTACATTATTACTTTATTTTGAAGTATATTTTCAAAATATATTTCAAATATAATTCATTGCTGATTAATCTTTCAAAACATTTGAAGAAGTGGCCAATATCACTCTTGACAAAGACAAAATTGACAAAGACAAAATTAGAAGGGATTTTTTTTCAGCCTTTTGATAAGTGAATTAAATTGAGAATATAAGATGTCACTGGTTAATGTTTTTTCAGAGCCCACACAGCATTTTAGCCTTTATAAATCTGGTAACTTAGATTTTTACATTGAACTGTTTATATACTTCAGTTTAGCTATAAATAATGGGTAATCTTACTTGAGACTAAAAATAGACATTTGTCTTAAATGTCTTAGTTTCTTAAAACAAACATGCAAATTTTTTTTTTCTCCTAGTATATATAACAAGGGAATCGCCTGACCAAGCCGAGATGCAGAGCACTTCTAATCATCTGTGGCTTTTATCTGATATTTTAGGCCAAGGAGCTACTGCAAATGTCTTTCGTGGAAGACATAAGGTTGGTCACAGAAAACTGAAAGCTTCTATCATTTTATATGTACTTTTCTGAGAAGTACACTGGTACTAAAATGTGAAACTTGGTATCTTTGATAGTACTGTCTAAAGAGAATACCTGTGTTTGTGGTTATTTTAAGGCATAGCTTATGTCAGAGGCAGTGATATCTACTCAGTGGTGGCAGAGGTTATGTGTTGGGAAGCAGAGAAAAACAGGAGGTTCGTTGAAAAAGGGGACTTGGGAAGATGTGTTGTGCCTTTTGATTCTTTACCCAAACTAGCCCTCCTATGGTAGTGAGTGATCTCACTAACAAAAGTTCGGTGATAGTGATTTGGTGGGGCTGGTGGGGGGAGGAGTAGGAGGAGGAGGCAAATGTGTAGTTTGGAGGGGAACCCATACACGGTTCTGATGTGCTGTACTAAGGCTTCATGCCACAAGTAACACAGCATTGTACAGGATAGATTGGAATAAAATTAGATGATCTCAGGTTTAAAAAGCTCTATCTTTATATGAGGTAATCCGAACTTGTTATTGGAAGTGAGAATAAAATAAAAGGGCTGATGTTGGAGGCACTTCAAGAACCCAAAAGATTTTGTGTCAGATTCTATACTGGAGGATAAAATTAAAGATAATTAAAACAATTTAACATGAAGACATTTAAGATTACTAAAGTTTCTATTCTGGTAAGGAAGCTAGAAAAATAATGGAGTAAAAAAATATCCTTTTATAATGCAAATAACCATCCACTAATTTTTCAGCACTATGAATTTATTTTGAGTAAATGATATTTAGAGCCTGCTAAATTCTTTTTTTCAGAAACAGGGACTCTAAATGTTTTAATAAGGAGTTTCTTCATATTTTCCTGTAGCCTTGAGATTACCAGTCAGTTCAGTCAGTGACAGTGAGATAAGCATTTGTAGGGGAGTGGCTATTTCCTCTCCTGGGGAGAGAATTGACTTAAAACAAGCCTTTATGGTTCATAGAGAATGAATCAGAAGTGTAATACAAATATTTTTAACTTTTTTTCTCTCCGATTCCAGAATTGTCCACATGTTCTGGGTCAAGTCCATTGTGATCAACTTTGGATGATCTTGTCCTAAAAATTGTTTTTGTTTTGTGCCCTGTACCAAGAAGAGAAGACAGGTGGTGGCACAGGATTTAAGTGAAATAAGTTATACTTGTTTCAGTTAAAGTCACAGAACCTGTCAACAACGTTAAATGATTTAATGTATATATGTACACATAGAACTCTAAATATTTAGGTATGTTTTAACTTAGGGATAGTGAATGCTAAATGTGCAGTTGAATAAAGGGAAAATGGTATGTTCCTACACGTATCCCAGTAATGTCACAGGTATGATGTAGACTACAAAAGTTTGGAAAATACTGGCCTTGATCACAGTAGCCTTGATCATGGTTGTGCAGTGCAACCATAACATTGTATTATGTTCCCTGCTCACACCTCTGTTAGGATTCTCCTGATTTTAGACTAAGTTTGAGACACGTATCCTCAAGAAAAATCTCTCAGTTGGGTGATATAGATTTGGCAGTGTCCTTATCCTGGCCGAACAAATGGGAAAACAGTACATTGAACCTGTCGTTCAGTGTTCAATTTTCATATTGTCTGAAAATGGTCAGTGGCCCTTTTCCTCTGGAAAGAATATATGTGTGTATTTGGTGCGAGGGGAGGCGGGGAATGAGGAAAGAGTGATCACATCATATAGATGATGGTCTCTGAATAGGGTCTTGAAGAGCGAGATTGCGAAGTAGTTAAATGGTTTAAGAAAAATATCATGAGTTTCTGGGGTGAGGGGAGGATGGTGATGGCTATAAGAGGAGACTCTGTGGAAAGCTGGGCAGAGGGCTTCAAAGCAGAAACAGCACGGTGACCCTGACAGAGAGCCATGAAATATCTTTAGGAAGCAGGTTCTTGAACCCCAAGATCAAAGAGGAAATGATCTTTTCACTTGCTCCAGGGAAGTTCAACCTTGGATTATGAGAAAAACAAGATTAAACTCAAAGAATCTGGACTGACCACGGAGGAGAGGCTTGTAGACTAGAGTGAGTGGAAGGAAGTGGGAGGGTCTGGAAGAGAGCCTTAAAGTAAGGTTAATGTGAAGAACTTAAGAATGGGATGTTTACCTGAACTTCAGCATCTGTTTTGTGCCTCTAAGATTCCCTCTCAACTAGAGCTGTGCATTGTAATTCTGTGTATGATCTACAGTGTGTCATGAGAGAGAGGGGTGCTGCAGGTATAGCAGAATGAAAAAGAAATGCCTTCGATACTCTAGAAATGGTCTGTGGACATCAGTCTGCCCTAATCATCTAGGCGAAGTTGCTGCGACTTGCCCAGGACAGTGGTGCCATCCAACGACGAGAGTCTACTTTAACCTTACTCTTGAGCTCCTACTTCTGTACACACATATACACTGTACACACATATACACAGACACATTATTGCAACTAGGGAATATTTCTTAAAAGTTAATTGTATATCTTTGAGATTCTTACTAAAAATTTCATGTGGAATGTAGTTTTCAATTTCTCTTTATCTGTTTTGATTAATTTAAATTTATTAGGCCCTGAAGAAACTCTTATAGATTTCACTTTCTGTTTCTCATCTAAAATATACTTTCACATTTGCTACTATTAACAGAGCTCTTCTGACTTGTAAATGCCTATCTTTGCCACTTGTATCATAGTGGAAGCTTTATAATATGAAAGAAAATAGTTTTTTCTATATTCCAAAGCATACAATTCAAAAGGAGTATTGAACAGTTGATTGATTTATTTTAGCTTTAAAAAAAGTCAGGAACTCTAGTACAAATTACCTATGCTTAAAATATTTGGGGCGTTCTGTAAGAAAGATAAATTGCTATAGCTAGTTCTAGTAGTACCTTTTAACCTTCTGTATATTATAGATAAATAAAACCTTTCTCTCTCTTATTTTTTTAGAAAACTGGTGACTTATTTGCTATCAAAGTATTTAATAACATAAGCTTCCTTCGTCCAGTAGATGTTCAAATGAGAGAATTTGAAGTGTTAAAAAAACTCAATCACAAAAATATTGTCAAATTATTTGCAATTGAGGAGGAGGTAAGTAGACAAGTTTCAATTAATCTTGTCATGTTTGTTGTAGTTATTACAGTTCAGGAGAAGTAATTTTAAAAAATGCTTTATAAATAACGAGTTTTAAAAAATGGCGAAATTTAGAGCTCATACAACCAAATAATCTATTCTTAAAGATTCTTGAATAGCTATAACAATGGAAATACAGTATCATGGAATTAGAAAATGGTAAAATGAAAAATAAAAGAGAGCTGACTTAAGATAGATGCCATTTTTATTTATTTTGAGCCCTCTTTTTTAATGTAACAAAGTTATAAATTCCATTTTCAGTACAGTTTTAGGTAAAATCATATATCACAAGCCTTAGTATGTAATATTTTTATTATAATTTAGTTCCAAAACATTTAATATCCATTATGATGGGTTTATGTATTTTTAAATTTCCAAGCATGGTGTTCTTCTAGTTCCATTTCTGTTATTAATATCTAACAATTGCACTGTGGTCAGAGACTGTGGTATATTTAATAACAACTTCTGAAATTTGTTGAAGCTTGTTTTATACACTACAAAATTATAGGCAGTTTTATAAGTGTTCTGTACACTTATTTGAAAAGAATTTGAATTCTGTAACTGCTGGGTGTAGTGTTCCATACATGCTTAATGGATCAAACTTGTTTTATTCAAATCCGTTGTATCCTCACTGTCTTTTTTTTTGGTCTGCTTAATTTATCAATTACAGAGATAATTGTGTTAAAAATCTTTCAGTTTGATGGTAGATTGTGAATTTCTCTTTGTAATTCTGTCATTTTTGTTTCATATATTTTAAGGTTATATTATATGAATATACAGAGCTTGACTTTTCATATCTCCCTGGCAAATTGAAACTTTCAGCCACACATTAAGGGTCTCATCATTAGCTTAAAAAAATAAAAAATAAATAAAAAAGTATAGAATATAGTTACCAGTATTACTTTAAAAAAACAAATGAAGTTAAATTGACATAATTATTAAAGGCGCAAGGAGAAAGTGAAATAATCGAAAGAAGACTTTGTTAAAGAATAAAAATCTTAGGAACCCAGAGATTAATATATAAAGTCCAGTTGTAAAAGATAGTATTGACTTTTGGAGGAAATGGTGAAAATAAGATTGTCATTAGATAATTATCTAGAAATAATGGAAATAGAAATCTATGTTAATCCCTTTACATGGGTAATCAGTAATATCACACCTTTTGAAAAACAATTTGGCAGTTTTTACTTTTTATAATAGGGATTTTATATTTAGTGATTACTTAAGATGTATTTAGAAATGTGAATTATAATTTTATGCACAAAGGTGTTCATTGCTGCCCTGTTTTAAAGAATAGTTAAATAAGTTAGAATGTGTAATGGATAGTTACCTGGAGTTAGCTACCCTTGAGGTTAAGAGCACAGCCTTCCAGAATGTCAAGTTTGTTCAAGACTACTGACAGTAGCTCAGAGAGAACAATCGCCGTGAAACTGTGCTCATTTATACAAAAGGTGCAAGTTTAGGAGTACCAAGGGCCATCTGCACTTCTGGCTGGCTACAAATTGGGGGCTTTGCATGATTACCCTCAGATTTGTTAATTTGCTAGAATGTTGAATGACTCACAGAACTCAGTGAAGCACCATACTTGAAATTACAGTTTTATTATAGCAAAAAGAGACAAATTAGGATAAGCCAAAAGAAGAGACCCCATAGGGCAGAATGTCAGAAGGTTCAAAACATGAATCTCCCTTGTCCTCAGGGACACGTAACCTTCCTGACACAGGATATTGCCAACCTTGGAAGCTCACCTAAGCCTTTGGTGTTGAGAGTTTTTATTGGGGCTCAATCACATACTGCCCGTATGGCTGACCTTTAGTCTCCAGCCTTTCCCAGAGGTTCGGGCTAATACCTTTAGTCTCCATTTACTCTAGAAGTTGGAACAAATCTTCATGTCCTAAAACCCCATCATAAATCACATTGTTAAGCTGTCATGTGACTAAAGTCTCCAGACAAAGACACTTCTAGTAGACAGGACATTCCTAAAGCCTAGTGATCACCTCCCAGTAGCCACAGGCAAAAGCCAAACCTTTCTATGGATAAAATTAATCCTTTACTACACAGTGGTTAACAGTAATAAAAGGAGATATTTACCAAAAATTAATCATATGGGAACATGCTTATATATAATGTTATGTGAGAAAATCAGGATTAAAAATATATATATGCAATATGATATACAGATAGATACCTATAATGCGATTTGATATATAGAAAAAAGACTGAAAGAAAGTATACCAAAATATTAGCATAATTATCTCGGAGATGGAACTTTGGGTCGTTCCCAAATTTTCCACCATCAACATATTTCATTATTTAAAAACAAGATTTAAAAAAAAAAAATTTTTTATAACTGCACGATAGTAGAGAAATTCAAAATATTTTATAAAAGCGTTTTGGGGCCATTGTATAAAAGGAAGAATGGATAAAAAGTTAGAGATGAACACTGGACTTTAAAACACATATTTATATTTTCAGGTTTCTGAAATGGCAAATGTCGTATAATCAATATGTATATCAAATTTGGTAATATTTCTTTTCATCTATAAAGCTGTTATTAAATTGACATATCTTATAATCAAATGTACATTAAAATCAAGGTTTAAAACAAATCAGCCGCTCAGATGCAAATGAGCAGACTAGAACTTTACTGTGAGAGGGACCACTCAGCTGTTTGGCACCTCTTTGTTTTTAAGGCTGGAACTCTATTTCTTGAAGTAAAAATACTCTTTGTGAGAAAAACTTCAAGTGTTTTAAGAGATTTGTTAGAAGAGCTAATGTCCTAAAGGTACTATTAGGTATTAGAAATTAAAAATAATTTTTAAAGAGCCATTATAACATTGTAACAATGATTTTTGAGTTCAGATTTAGCCAGGTTTCACTGTGGTTTGACTGTCTTCAAATGTAAATCCAATTTTAATAGGAATTTAGAAGCTGTTAATTCTTATATGTGTGCAGTCAACAATTTAACAAATCCCAGGTAAAGTAATTCAAAGTGCCTTCGTTGTTGTAGCAAATCCTATATTTAAATGAAGTCAGATAAATAATGGCATATAAAAACTTATTTTTTATATTGAGTCCCAATCACTGATTTTTTTTTTTTTAGACAACAACAAGACATAAAGTCCTTATTATGGAATTTTGTCCATGTGGGAGTTTATACACTGTTTTAGAAGAGCCATCTAATGCCTATGGACTACCAGAGTCTGAATTTTTAATTGTTTTGCGAGATGTGGGTATGTTTGTTTATTTATATGATTTTATGTTTATGTATATATGTAATGACATAAGAATTTTTAAATAAATTTTTTACATTCAAAATCAGCTTTATGCAATACTTTCTTAGATATGATGCCAAAAGCATGGTACAAAAGGAAAAATTAGATAAATTGGACTTCATTAACATAAAAAACTTTTGCATTTCAAAGGACAACATCAAGTGAAAAGACAACCCATAGAATGAGAGAAAATATTTGCAAATCATATATCTGATAAGGAATTTTTATTCTGACAACTCAACAGAAAAAGACAAATAATCCAGTTTTAAAAATGGGCAAATTATTTGATAGACATCTCTCTAGAGTAGATATACAACAAGCACATAAAAAGATGCTCAAGATATTTAGGCATTAGGGAAATGAAAATCAAAAACCCCAAAGAGATAGCACTTTATACCCACTATGATGGCTAAAATCAAAAAGACAAAAAAGTTTTGCTAAGGATGTGGAGAAATTGGGACCCTCATACTGTAGGTGGGATTGTAAAATGATATAGCCACTTGGGAAAATAGTCTGGCAGTTCCTCAAAGGTTAAACATAGAATTAACATATGACTTAGCAATTCCATTACTAGGTATTTACCTAAAAGAATTAAAAACTTTCCTCACAAAAACTTATACACCAATATTCATAATAGCCAAAAAATGGAAACAGCCCGAGTGTCCGTCAACTGATAAATAAACAAAATGTATATCTATACAATAGAATATTATTTAATCATAAAAGGAAAAATAGTGATACATGCTGTAATATGGAGGCACCTCGAAAAATTATGCTAAGAAGCCAGACACAGTAGGGTACAGTATTTATATGATTTTACCTATATAAAATGTCCAGAATAGCAAGTCCACAGAGACAAAGGAGATGAATGGTTGCCAGGGGCTTGAGGGGAGGGCAGAGTTGAGGAGTGACTGCTAATGGTTTGGGGATTTCTTTCTGACATTAGGAAAATGTTGTGAAATTAGTGATGATGGTTACACACTCTGTGACTGTAACTATATTAAAAACTACTGAATTGTATACTTTAAAAGGATGAATTTTATGATATGTGACTTTCATCTCAATAAAGCTATTATTTTTTAAAAAAAGAATATGGCAACCAAAGGGAATTCTATCTTGGAAAAAATGATTAAGGAATGGGAAAAGTCTAGTGATGAAGAAGGTATAAGGTTAGTGGGAATTCTTGAACTTGACACTGGAAGCAGTATGGAGACCATTTAGGTGAGGATGAAATGAGAAACAATATACTGCAGGCAGCCTCTTTAGTCAGGTAGAAGTTATAGATAATTGCAGACTACTCAAGAGTACTGGTAGCCTTAAGTTTTCATAATTAAGTGTTGACACCCCTAAACTTATTTTCATATGTTACATTTGAACATTCATCTATCAGCTGTCAAGCAAATGTTTCAAACTATCACTCAGTGAAACTACTTATCAGTTAACCAAAACAGCTTCATTTCAGCCACCTTCACTCATTAAAAAAAAAAAGGAAAATGGCCTTTTTAGAAAAGCATATAAGAAATATATTTTTATGGAAACAAGTCTGACACATCTTTCTGTTACCTTTTTATTACTTTATGTATTGAGTCCAGTTTACTTTTTTGTAGGATATTTTCCCCCAAGGTAAATATGAAACTGTGGTGAAAGATTGATATCTTTCTTGGGAATCTATTCATAAGTTCAGGCAGATTGCCCACATGTATGTAACCAAAAGTATTTCAGGAAGTCATATGTTTAAGACCATTTTGTATTTAAGAGAAATTGGACTCTTTAAATCAAATTGACCTTATTCAAAAACTCCTTATGACTCGAACATGATATACAAAATATAATTACTACCTATTCTTTGATTAAAATGACTTTAGACCAATTTATTGAAAAACATATTGAGTAAATATTGAATGAATTATATCGATGAATTTGACACACAGATACACACAAAGATACCTACATTATGATTTCCTTTGTTTTATATTCCTTGTCCAAGTGGGTGGAATGAATCATCTCCGAGAGAACGGCATAGTGCATCGTGATATCAAGCCAGGAAATATCATGCGTGTTATAGGGGAAGATGGACAGTCTGTTTACAAACTCACAGATTTTGGTGCAGCTAGAGAATTAGAAGATGATGAGCAGTTCGTTTCTCTGTATGGCACAGAAGAATATTTGGTAAGTCATCCATCACTAATATTATTTAAAGAAGCTGAATATATTGTAAATATGGGTAACTGGTAAACCAAGTAACTGTTCAGTGTGTTATGTAACTTTTATGATGAAGATGAAATTTTCTGTTTTAATGAATATGATGTGTGATAAGGAATTAGAAATGTTTTTAAGGATGCTGTTATTTTTCTGTTAAAAATTCTTACAAGTTTTCTGACACTCTTAAATTCTTTAATTTTATCAATGCTGTAGATCTGTATTAAAAGAAAAAGCTGTCCGTTTACTCCGGAAGCCTCTAGGCTTTCCTTTTTGTTTACTCCGGAAGCCTCTAGACTTCCATTTTTGGATCAAAGTAGCTAATATATTACAAGCTTGTTATAATAGTTTTCCCTATGGAGCAAAATTCATTATAATTCTGAAGCAGAAGGTTCTATTCAGGGAGGTCAGTTATTGAAAGACAGAAAAGATCATTGTTAGAAACGAAAAACGAAATGCCTTGAAAAGATCTAACTGAAATGTTAGAAAGCTAGAAAAGCTCTGTGGTTGAAATGGTGTATGTAGGTTTGTTTGTGGGAAGTTAGTAAACATTTGAAACACTTAAGAAAATAGATTTACAAGTAAGTACCTTTAACATGTAATCAGAAAGTAATTATAATATATAGCTATCAGTAATTGTTCATGGCTCTGGGTTTTGTCTTAAAAGTCTTAGATTCTGTGACTTTTGTTCCAATTAGATTCTGCCATTGTAATCTGATAAGATGAATAAAATCTAGCCGACCCTGTAGCTTTTCTCAGATTATTCTGAGTCTGGCATGGATTAAAGTGTCTTAAATTGTTTTCCTGTCAATATATAACCCCAAATTAATCTGTAGTTATATTCAAGAATCTTTTAATAGGAGTACCTAAAATGGATTACATTTATTTATCCAACAAATATTTATGGAGTGCCTACTATATTCCAGGCACTGTTCTAGCCACTGAGACTTCAATAGTGAACCCAATGTACATGTTTCCTCTTCTTATGGAACCCACATTCTAGTGGAGAAAATTGATGGTTAATAAGTAAACAAGTAAATTCAGATGATTGAAATGTTGGGAAGACAATAAAGTAAGATAAAGAGTGACTAGCAGAAGAAAGATAGCTAAGGAAAGCCTTCTTTCAAACCTAAGTGAACTGACACTCAAATAATAAAAAGAAGCAAGCCATGCAAAGATTTGGTGGAAGAGAATTACAGGTAGAGGGAACAGCAACTGTGAAGGCCTAGAAATAAGAGTGACCATGTTTGAAAAACAGAAGAGATGGTAGTTTGGCTGTCATTTAGTGAGTGAAGGGGCAGGTGGTAGAAGTTGGAGAAGTGTGCAGAGGACAGCCAGATCACACAGGCCAGTGGTTGCAACCCTGTATGATCACTCCCCTTTTTTTATAATGTTTTATAACATTCCTTTCAGTATCTTGAAATGAAATTATTAGATAATATAATCAACTTGCATACCTAATTAAAAGAATAGCATAATATCTTAATAATAATATAAAGGAAAATATTTATAACAAAATCATAGGTATTATGTAGAAGTTTAGGAACCACTTCAATGGCAAACGTTATCAGAAGCTTGCATCTATACATAATATCACTTTCAATGCAAGTACAGTGATAACTTGCGTGTTGTATTAGTGAGTCACACATTACAAGTGGTGGTGGTGTCACTGACATGATTTTCCAAAGCAGTTGAATAATTCTTGGTTGTTTCTAATTAACGTGGCTTTACAGATAGCTGCATTCTTATAGCTACAAAAATACTTTAGGTGTATATAAAATGGAGTTAGATCATTGTAAACAGACTTCTCACTTGCACAAATATCAAGCAGGATATTCAGAAGTCGTACAGGATATGAGAAGCTTATTTTTCAGAACTGTCCCATATTTAGCAGGATGTCTTTAGTCTCTGCTTACTAAATACCAGTAGCCCTTCCCAGTTACTGCAATGACGAGACCATTGATCCTGTGCCAACTTTCATGAAGTTGATCCCCCATTACCAACTATTAATCTTTCATATATCCTCCTAAGATCACAGTTTAGCTTTTGCTTCTAACAGCCTTAACATAGGAAGAACAAAACATTAAATAGAGAATCTCCCAAGTCCATGCTGTACTCTAGGCTGAAATTTTACTCTAATCTTTTTCCTACTTCAGATGATGCCCAGTGCTGTTTTCATATGCAGTGCACCAGAAGTTATCAGATGAGTTAAACAATAGCCTGAAGCTTAGCAATCTAGAAATCTAGAAATCATTTAAATCACATTTAAATGAAAACTTTTCTCGTTTTGGAATTCCCGGGCTAGATGTTAAATCTTCTCCCCTTTGTGTGTTAACATCCAAAGAAAACACCAACATTCTTTCTTCTGCCATTGTTAATATGGTATCTTAATTATATAATCTGAGAACTTTGCAGTAGCTTCATCCTTATGCTCCTATTCCAGATGCAGAGGCCCAGGCCCAGTAATAGCAAGCCCTAGACAAGCACAAGTAGTACATTAAGGAGAGAGCCAGTGGGCACACAGATGTCAGACCAGCATGTGTCAAGCCACTATCAGTCATTCATTCCCTCGGGAATACCTTCCAATTGTACCAGTTAGATAGTATTGTACCTTTTGAGGTACAATATCTCCTAGAATTTCTGTATCTTCTCTTCCTAGGTTGGTGGCCTTACGTTTTGGAAGATATCAGGCATGTTCTGTCACTCTTGGCCTAGTCACAGTACCATTTATACACTAAGTACCAGCTGTCAGGTCAAAGGTCTGGCTAGCACTTCTTTGGACAATAGTTACTTTATGTGCTGTGCCACAGAACCAGCGAAACCACTTAGATGCCAAGTATCTGGTAGACATATGTTTGGACACTCACTTCCAACGCCTCATGCTTATCACCTCTTCTGATTTCTCATTAAAATGTATTTCCTAAGAGTCCCACTCCACGCCCCCCCCCCCAAATTCAGAGATTATGGCCCTTTGGGTATCAGATTCATAGATTGCATCATCTTTTAGAAGCATCCTCCCAGCAGTGTTACATGCATTGATTCCCAGTATCTCGGGCACAGCCAAATAATAGTGTCATAAGGCATTGTTTTCATTTGGGATCATTGGGTAATGACTCCTCTTTTGTCCAGAGTATACTCTTGTAGCTTTACCTTCCAAGAATTATCAGGTTCCAGTCCATAACTTCCATAAAGGCAAATGTCCAAAGGCTAATAAGCATGTTTGACTGACCCTTGGTTGTTCTCTGCAGAGCTGAATGTCCAGCAGAATCTGTCTGGATCTGTAAGCTCATAACAATGTCCTATAAGACCCATTTGTTCTCTGCAACTGTAGCATAGTGTCTTCTGTGCTTAAAGGACATGTGTTCAACACCAGACCAGCTACTTGTCTGGGTTGCTAGATCTCCAATGAATCCTAGCAGGCTAGTCTTCTGAGTTAAGCAACTGGATAGATGGTGGTACTATTTACTTAGAAGATAAACATTGGAAGGAAATAAGTTTGAATGGGGAGACCAAGAATCTATTTGAATATGTTAGATTTGAGCTACCTTTTAGACATTCAAGAAAACAGTAGGTTATATGAATCTAGAGCTCAAGGCAGGAGATAGTTTGGGGACTTAAAGAATATACATAATTTTTAATGCCATAGACCTGAGTGGGAGATGAGGAAATAAGGCAGTTCTAAGTGTAGACAGCTGTTTTGTAAAGCTGTGCTATAATGGGAAGCAGAAGGGGTTATGGTGTCAAATTGGGCAGGGGGGAGGTTGTTTTGTTTTTTCAAATGGGAGATCCTGAAGTATGTGTGTAAGCTGAAAGAAATAATCCAACAGAGAGGGGGAAATTGACGTGTAGAATAAAAGGGGCAATTGTAGGAAATGATTTCTGGAATTGGTGAGACAATATCATGGGCTTCACCACACAGCTGGAAAAGGCTACTTTGATTAGAGCAGTTCCATTGTAACTAGAAAGTAGGCCTAGAGTCTGGACACAAATTCAGGTAGGTTAGTGTTTGATAAAAGGTATAAGCAAGAGTTTATTTCATTACTTCCATTTCTTCAAAGTATAAAGTCAGGTCATCAAAACTGAGGGTCAGACGAGGTGGTGTTGGAGGTTTGAGGAGAGAGAGACATGAAATAGTCTCCTCAGATTGGGAAAGTTAAATTATCAGGAAAATATGATAGAATTTCCACGTATTATTGAATACCTATTTTGTAGTATTCACATAGAACACAAATTAGTAGTTTTTCATCTTTTTTTAAGCATCCTGATATGTATGAGAGAGCAGTGCTAAGAAAAGATCACCAGAAGAAATATGGAGCAACAGTTGATCTTTGGAGCATTGGGGTAACGTTTTACCACGCAGCTACTGGATCACTGCCATTTAGACCATTTGAAGGGCCACGTAGGAATAAGGAAGTGATGTAAGTGGTTTTGTCATCTAAAATTAGAAACAATTTTTAAAATGTATCTGTATCTTATTTTGTTTAGCCATCATTTCTGATATTTTAAGCTATTTGCTTTTTAAAAAGAATGCAGCCTTATAAAAGTGTATAGGCATAATTTTTCATATTGTGTTTAAATATCTTAAATATAAATGGCATCCAGTCTTTAGTCCATCATTAAAAATATACTGCCTTCTGGATTTTATTTCAGCACACTGTTTATTTGTCTTCATGTATTTATTAGGGTTTTTTTTATATAACCGAAAAAAAAAAAAAAGTACATCTGTAGAGTACTAGAACCATTACCAGATCTAAAAGAAATACAATTCTTAGCTTGGATTTTTACCATTTCAAAAATAACATTTAATGTAACTAACTTTTTTCCTAGTGTTGCAGTTATGGTACAAAGACCGAATACATTTACTAGTACATTATACATTTATGTACCGCCATAATTATTAGGAAATAATCACTGCATATAAAGCCACTATTGTAATCCAAATAATGGAGAAAAAGAGAGATGGAGTTCTGGATGTGAAATCTATTATAAACTTTATCCATACATTGACTACACACCTTTTTACCTTAAAAGATATTAGAGAATGACCTTGCTTCATGAGAAACAGCCAACCCATGTACACACATATAAAACTATGAGGTTATGAATACTTTTTAGTTTAGTGAATGATTTGGGGCACTAATTCACTGACAGCCTAATGTGTCCAACCATTCTTTTAGATCTTAACATTTCTCTCAGACCTTTATATATTTGACTCTGCTTTTTATAAGCAAACATGACTTAATAATCACAACTGTAAAAATACAGTCTTTAATCTCATCTCAGAAAATTGATGGTTTGCTGGTTTGAAGAAGTAAAACCAATTCAGCCGATGCGATGACTTTTGCTAAAACCTGGATATCTCAATGTTTTCCAGCAAGGACAGTATACATGTTCATGAGAAGAAGACATCCATTACTGTACTGATAATCTGAGTGCAGCATCATCTTGAGCCTGCTTTACAGCAGTGCCCTTTTTTATAAAATCTCTTTGTTGATGAAGGCTGAGAATCATTTTGTGTTTTCTCTTTAACCATCAATTATATCTAGCAGTTAATCATGCTTTCATTGTCGTAGATGTTTTAAATCAATACCAGCATTTTTTGCTGCACTAAAAATGGATTAAAGTGGATACTCTCTAATAAAGGAAACATATGACTCATAAGCACCTAGGAATACCTGATGATTTTGTCTGACCACCATGTAGTCAGATACACGGAAGAATTTATTTATTTATTAGTACAGAAACTTAACTTTTTATGAGCACTGATGCTAATGAATGATCAGAAGTGCTTGAAGCAGTAGTAATGTCTTTTTTACTTTACTAATGAACGATGCATTTATCTCACATAGCAGCATTGATCCTTTTGCATCTCATTTACATGTAGTGAATGTGTTTATGTCTGAATCTTATCAAAATTAGTTAAGCTTTTTCAAGAATCTGTAAGCATTCCTTTAAGAATTCTGCCATTAATTCTATTCACTTCTCTTCTCTTGCATTAATTTCACATATCTCTGCTTATTCCTCCACAGTCAGATCCTTCTTCTGTGACTGCAACACACATTAATTTCCTTCTTTTCTGGAAAAAAAAATTCTTAAGGCAGAAATCCTAACTGCCTGTACTGAGGAAGCAGCAAGTGGTCCAAATCAGTTGTACTGGTTTGTTTTACTTTTTAAAAAAAATATATATTGATTTGCTCAGAGCACATTTATGTAGACATTGAACAAAAAGAAAATTATGCCAGAAATAATATCTATAAACTTAAATAAGATTTCACTATGTTATGCTTTATATTTTCATCAAGGTAAAAGTATTCTTGAAGGCATGAAGCTCTTAATCCTCTCCTACTTTTAGGTTTTGTTTAGAAAAAGTGTCAGAACCTAAAAGGCTGCTTTTGTTGACTTGTTACATCATTATAGTATTCTTGTATATTTGCTTCCCCATCTAGCTCTTTATTCAGTTCATTTTTGTTTTTATCACGATCAAGAATCAAATTAAATTTGACTTTTAATTTTGGTACACACACCTATTCCTGTATGTGTGTGTATTTTTTCAATTAAAGATTCTTTCTGATACTGCACCACGTATAGTTTTATCCTTTTTGTTAAAGTATGCTGCTGTTCACTTTGCAGTAATTTCATAGTCCAGTTGACTGTGCCTTTGGATAATATGGATGAATGAGATTTAGGTTATTTTTTTCGTGGTTTAGAGACATTCTGTAGCATAACTTTTTGTGTTTGCTTGATTTTTTCAGATGGAAAAATTAATATTTTTGTTGTGAACATCAAGATGCTGTTATATTGCACTCTGAGCTCCCAAATAAAAATTAATTATGGCATATATATAATAATCATACAACCACTATTCTACTTCAGTCAGTCATATTCAAAGTTATGTTGATTGTTTTGTGGATCCTGTGAACATCAATCACAAAGTTTCATCTAGTAGATAATTGTGGGTGCACCTGAGGAAATACTTTTGCAAAGCCTATTAATAGGCTATGTAATAATGAACTGCTTATTTTGTTCTCCATTTATTCCTCCCCAGGTATAAAATAATTACTGGAAAGCCGTCTGGTGCAATATCTGGAGTACAGAAAGCAGAAAATGGACCAATCGACTGGAGTGGAGACATGCCTGTTTCTTGTAGTCTTTCTCGGTAAGTATAGTATACCCAGCTCTCTCCTTTTGCACTTTGATGTTTGGAATCTTTGTTGACTAAAATCACAAATACTTAAGTGTACTTTTTTGTTCGTTTGCTTACTTTATTAGATGTTATTAAAGCATATGCTTTGATTTGTGATTTTTGTCTTTGTAGCAATGTAAAGATTGATTATAAACATAATATAATATATAAATAATTTTGCTAGATCTCTATTAGGACACAGGGCATACATTTTTGAGATTGCTAATCACTGGTCTTGGAATTCTGTCCAGTGTGGGGATCTAGCTTAGGACCTTGGTATCTTTTGTACTGACCTTCATGTTGACTGAACACAAATAGTGGTATAGATAGGAGTTAACTAGAGTTCTAAAAAACAAATACTCAACAAGTTTAATATAGCCTCATTTAAAAAAACTATTTATATTACTCAAAAGGTTGTAAATAATAGTTTTCTCCTACATTTCAAATGTTCATATGGGTCTTATTTAGCAGCCAGATCCCAAAAAAATTTTATTATCAGATATGAATCCTGTTATCAAAAAGAAAGATTTAAGGTAAAAGAAATTAAAAGTAGAGAGTAGATTATTTTAGATTTTAATCTGGAAATAAAGTCAAGACACTCATCAATATTTAGAATTTGTGATTAATGAATTAACTTCCATTTTTCCTGAATGTGATAATTGTATAATCTATAAGTGAACACTCTCATACAGATTAAGATTTACTGGCTTAATACCTATTATAATTTGTGCTATAATTTGTATGACTTTCAACATATATATAAATAAATATATATTTCACAAACGAGTAACATATTACCTATCATTGTGCGTATTGATTTCTGTGAAAACTCATTTATGCTAGAAGTTCCACTGCTAAAATTATTTTTGAAAACCACTGTTTTGATAGTTTCATTTTTGTGGTGTTTATAAAAGTCTCCAAAATAAAATTGTGTCATGCAGCTAAAATTACTAAGAGAAATTCATTTTATTGGAGAACAGAAATTTAATGTTATAATAGTGATTCGTTTTAAATTTTGATTTAGAAAATACTCATTCTGGGGATCTCAGGTAAAACAAATAAAATTTGAAGGGGTCAGGAAACGAATACTGTCTGTGTAGTAATTATATTGCTGAAACTCAGAATCAGTAATTTGACATTCTGAACTGCAGATCGCGTATTTCAGGAGGATAGCAGGCCTTATCTGTCTAATCAGTCTTTAGCACACCATCTTATAAATTCTTTGATAAAAATTGCTTAGGTACCAGAAAGTATATTATATAATCTTTTTAAAAAAATTGGTAAGGACGTTAAGTACTGCTAATCAGCAGTGTTAACAGCTATCAAAAATATAACGACTACAAAAAAAGGTATTCTTTTTTATATGTATTAGTCAAGACTGAATAGCAAGTGAGAAAAACCTAACTCAGCTGGTTTAAGTGAAAAAGGAAACAGACTGGCTTTGTAATTAAAAGTTTATATGTATATGTGACGTAAAGCACAGCTAGATCCTCAGTCTCAGACTTTGTCAAGACTTGGTCTCTTCAAATCATCTGATCTGCTTTTCTCTGATTTCTCTTTCCTCTCAGTCGGACTCTTTCCTGGCAGCCATAGGATGGCTGCTGGCATTGCTAGACTCACATTCTCACAGCTTTGAAAACTCATTGGGAAGAAAGATTTTTCCGATAGGTTTAGCAAAGATTTCTGAGTTGATTCTCATTTAATCTGTATGCTACCACCTAGCTACCTACAACTAATCATAACCAGACCTGGCTCTTATGCCCATCTGTGCACAGGGAGTAGAGTTAGAGAATGTAGAGGTGTGGATTCCCTTAAAAAAAGGAGGGAGAGAATATTTAAGCTTATTAGTCAAAAATTATTCCTAGTTGAATTGTCACTAATTTATTGCTAGATGATTATAGTAATTTTACTTCTTAAAGAATTGTCAATGTAAGAAACATCCAAACCTGTAGAAAATTTTTATGAGTTTATTTGAGCCCAACTGACAACATATGCTGGGAAGCAAGATCTTAAATGCTCTGGAGAATGGAAGCTTTCCAACTCATTTTATACGTTAGAATCAAAGGAAAAGACTTAGAATCAAAGGAAAAGACTTAAGGAAGGTGCATGAAATCCATTGGTGGTACATTAAGGAGGTGGGAGAAAGTGTCGGAAACCAGCCGACCAAGTCAAACCGGGTACCTGAATGGGGGAGCGGGGACTGAGAAAAAAGAGAAGACAGACAGGGTGCAGGAGGGAGAACAGATCTCACAACTGTCTCTCCGAGTTTATTTCCTATGCTTCTTTTTATACATAATCTGTTCCTTTGTGTATCCCAAAATAACATAATAAGATTGAGGTACAATTTTCAACACTCCCTTTGACACTCCCTTTCCTTTTTCTATACTTAATCTTCTTCTTCCTGGAATTCCACAGAACTAGCCTTTTCCTTTTTTTTATGCAAGCAGGCCTCCCGAGATAATCCATGCACTCCTTTGAATTTTGGGAGCTTTAGCTCCCTACAAGAAAGCATAGCAAGAGAGAGGGGAATCTCTAGGATTGGATAAATGGCAAAACTGAGAAACACATACTTCACATTAGTGGGTAGAGGATAGTTAATAATGAACATTTACAGTACATAGAGTTAGTGTGCGGGGAACAAGATAATGAGGGGTTCTGTGGTCTTGTTCTCTGGTGCCAGTGATTGTGCCTTCAAGGGGTAGAAAAAAAAAATTTCTCTGGCATTTCAAAGGTACGTTATTATTAATGCATAAGAACAGTAGACAGAGCTCACTTAAGTAAGATAAAGATTGACCTTTACTAAGGAAGCTGTAGGCATGGGACATGACTACCCGCTATTACCTGCCCAATTAGGAATTTGTGATCAGACCATTCTATGTAGTTACTTTTGGTCACTAAGCTCATGAGGCCTGCCACTAAGCTCATCAGGCCTGCCATGTGGCCCCCCTGAGCTTGTCGGGTATATTGTGTAGCCTCTTTTTCGTTCACAGAAATATACTACAGAAGACATAAATTCAATATGAAAAATGATATATTGTACCATATTAAAAGGACATTAAAGACTCTGAAATTAAATTGTTATCTCATCCTCATGACTATCTGTTTCTAATCAATTGGATGGCTGTGTATGTATATACAGTGTTAGAATGTGTTTAGAAAAGTGAAGAAACTTAGGAAGGAGAGAAAGAAAATAATCAGTAAAAGATAAGTTAACATAAAAATACCATAACCCCTGATTTATTGACAAGTAATAATAAACTAAGGTTACTTGGCTTTGTGAAAAGTCAGCAGACTTTTAAAAACTTGTAAATGATCTAATAATAGTAATAGCAGTTCCTTTGATTTGTTGGTAAATATTATGATTTTTGTATCTAGATAAAATATAACACATTCACTCTTCAACTTTTTTCAATACTATTTTAGGGGTCTTCAAGTTCTACTTACTCCTGTTCTTGCAAACATCCTTGAGGCAGATCAGGAAAAGTGTTGGGGTTTTGACCAGTTTTTTGCAGAAACTAGTGATATACTTCACCGAATGATAATTCATGTTTTTTCGCTACAACAAATGACAGCTCATAAGATTTATATTCATAGTTATAATACGTAAGTACCTCTTTATTTTTTATTCCTATATTATAATTTTGCGTTATATAATAATTATCTTCATATTAAGAGAGGAGATAGAAAAGATGCCTCAGCATCACCAAAGGCACCCACTTCCCACTTAGAAAGTTATATTTGAGTGCTTAGTAAATTCCTTTTTACTTACCTTTGGAATAAAAGGATTAATTTTTTCATTTTCTAAAATTTACAAGTAAATTAGCCAGGTCTTAAAGTGCAAATTTTATAAGACCATTTTCATTTTTATGCTTTCTCTCAAATTACTTAATGTCATAACTGAAAATAGCATCTACTAATAAATGGGCCAGGTTTTAGTAAGTGTACTGTCCTGTCATTTAAAAAATATTAAAGCATAAGTCTTAAATATAATTAGTTTAGTTATTGTTTGTATATGTGGTATAAAGCCTTTATGGGATGCTAGAAAAATAATCATTTGTTTTAACTAAACAAAAACACATTACGCCTATGTCATAAAAATCTACCCAAATGTTATAACTGCATATAAGTACATGCACACTTACATGTAATACTGGGACAATCTGAATAAGATAGGTAGATCAGTATCAATATCTTGGTTGTACTATTGTACTATATTCATGCAAGATGTTGCCATGCAAGATGAAGGGTATATAGCATCTCTCTATATTATTTATTACAATTATATATAAATCTCAAAATGTTTTTTAAAACGAAGAGAAAAAACATTACACCCATTCTCTATGCCTTAATTTTTGTTTTGACAGGATTCAGATAGTAGTTTTGATGCCTTATAAAACTCAAAAAGAGACTTTTACTGGTAATTTATTAAGGAATATTAATTAGATAAGATAATTTTTATATATATAATATCTATGATAAATATAAATAAAATGAATAAAATATATTAATATAACATTAAAATATAATATTCTTCTTTATTTTGGTACTTAGTAGCCTTAATAAATATGTATCAGAGTTAGATGTTGGCCACTATTTCATTTTAAGAGTCTATTTGAACATAAAAAGCCCACCTAAGCCTGAGCCAAATCTCGGCAGAGGCTTGTGTTAGAGACAAGTCACAACATTGCTGCTGAAACATTTCTTTGATTTCGTAGCTCTATTTAGGGAGAATCTACCTTTCTCCTCAAACATCATTTCAAAAATACCTGGTTTTATTAATTTATTTAACAAATATTATATAATCATGTTGCAAATACTATCCTCAGTTCTTTATATATTTAAGTCATTTAGTCTTCACAACAAATCTGTGAGGTGGGTGCTATTATTCCCATTTTATAGATGAGGAAATTTAGCACAGAGAAGTTGAGCAGCTTAAGATAATTAATTCAGCAAGTAAGTGGAAGAACTGGAAATTGAACCCAGATCATCTGATTTCATAATCAATGCTCTTAAGCTGTGTTGGCTCCTCATTATTAAATATTAAGAATCCTGTATATTGCACATATCCAATATGGGTATCTAAACATAAAAATATTTTAGAATGGATTGCTGTATAGACAGTTTATGTGGAATTTTTAGTTCAGTAGACTTTTTAGTATCCACATCAACCAAGCATTGTTTCTGTGGACTGGTCATGATCTGAAATATCACTTAGCAATGGATGTTGTCATTATAAAAGACTTCAGCTCTCTTTTTATCCCAATTATGTTGTCCTTTTGGATTTTTCTCATATAG
Source organism: Pteropus vampyrus (assembly GCF_000151845.1). Lineage (NCBI taxonomy): Eukaryota > Metazoa > Chordata > Mammalia > Chiroptera > Pteropodidae > Pteropus > Pteropus vampyrus. The sequence goes on from NW_011888790.1 coordinate 967,017, forward strand.
TGCTACTGTATTTCATGAACTGGTGTATAAACAAACCAAAATTATTTCTTCAAATCAAGAACTTATATATGAAGGACGACGCTTAGTTCTCGAACCTGGAAGACTGGCACAGCATTTCCCTAAAACTACTGAGGAAAACCCTATCTTTGTAGTAAGCCAGGAACCCATGAGTACCATAGGACTGACATATGAAAAAAGTAAGTTGAGATTTTTCTTGTTGTTTTTACTAGCTATTAAAAATAAAAAACCTGTAAAAATGATTGTCACCATAAAGTTGATTGATGATGACATTAATATAGCCCTTTCATAAACATTAAAATTTTGTAAATTAGTTGAACAAGACTAGTAAAATTTAATAGCCTTGTAGGCAACATAATTTGATATTAAATATTTTATTTCATAAAATGTAAAATAGTTTGTCACGTATGTTGCACTGTAGCTCTCTGTTTTTAGTATTTTACTAACACTCAAAATAACCATTTGTATCATTAATTTAAGCAAATATTTATTGTGTCCAGTGTGATTAGGATACTTTGCCAGCCTTTGGAGTCTAAGAAAAATTAGATGTGCATTTTGGAATCTTTTAAATTATTAATTCTACTGGCGAAAAAAATAAACTATCTAGATTTTGAAATTTCTATTTGGATCTTTGAGATTTTATTTAGATTTAGAAAAGCACTGAGTTTGTTGTGTTGAAATATGTTAAAGAAAAAAGTGAAATATTGCAGGTGATTTGTTAGTAATTTGTTATATAATGAACATTATTGTTTCAAGTGATTTTTTTTAACCAGGAAAGAACATTAAAGAATTTTGCCACTCATGTTTAATTTAGAGGTAAATTAGAGGTTAAGGTTTAAATTAGAGATTGCTGTATAAAAGACATACCAATTTATTCAAAATTTTTTATTTCTGATTTTAATGATTTTACTTCACGTTTCAGTTTCCCTCCCTAAAGTACATCCACGTTATGATTTAGATGGAGATGCTAGCATGGCTAAGGTTCGTGTTTAATTAAATTACTATGTATATATCTAAATTAATATTATCCTATCAGTAGTAGAAGCAATAAAATATATTGTGTCTTTCCATATGCCTGTATGACTTAGGAAATTATTCACTTACATTGTTATCCATTGCAAATAATTTTGTGTTGTTTCTTCTTGACTTTATATCCTTTCTTGAGCTCATAAGAAAATGTTCTCCATTGAAACAGTGCATGTTTAACATTATGTTAAGGATGAAATATTTATTGCCGTTATATCTACCCTTAGCTTTTAGAAATTGGTGTAAATTGTGTTTTTAATTAACCTGATAAAAATACATAAGCTTGAAAATTTTTATATAAAAGCTTTTCTTACCTTCTACCATAATTAGCACTAAATATTGACATTTTGTGTTTCTTCATTAGGCAATAACAGGAGTTGTGTGTTATGCCTGTAGAATTGCCAGTACCCTGCTGCTTTATCAGGAATTAATGCGAAAGGGGATACGATGGTTGATGTAAGTAATAGATTAAAATTGAAAACTGATCTTCATGTAGACCTCACTAAATAACTGGTACCCAATCATTGATACTTTTTCTCTTCAGACTAAGTAGGGTCAGGTGCTCAATTTTTATTATGATATATTTGTTTCATATTTAGTTTATAAAATATTTAGCAGCTATTTTTTTATTTTATTTCTACAGTAACCTTGTGGGTAGGACAGTAATATCTAAATTTTAAAACTTATATTATGCTGTACAAGGTGATAGTAAATGAATCCCTTTTCTAAGGACTTTGACTTGTTGGTCATTTTATTATCTTGGAAGATTTTGTCATTTATATAATCCAATACAACCTGTACTTCTTTCTTGGGTTTATGTCCTCAGAATCTTCCTTCATTTCCTGTCATTTTCCCAAATGAAGTATACACTCAGCTTTTTTTTTTTTAAAAACAGCATTATGAGATGTTTATATATATAAAATTCACCCATTTTTAAATGTACAATTTAATGATTTTTAGTATTCACAGAGTTGTGCTACCATCACACTAATTTTTCAATATTTTTATCACCCCAGAAAGAAAGCCTGTACCCATTAGCAGTAACTTCCTAGCCCTAGGCAACCACTAATATGCTTCATGTTGGTGTAGATTTGCCTATTCTAGACATTTCATGTAAATAAAGCCATACAATATGAGTGCACTCACTTTTACAGGCAATTTAAAAGCTGATTTTATTGTATTTTATTTTATTTTATTTGCTAATCACTTAATATAGTTATTCTAAGTCAGAATATTGATCATCTAGTTCAGTATTCTCTTTCTGAAAATGACCCTTGGAAATGTTTCGTGGGTGAATACTACGATTTGACCTTTTTTTACCTTTAATGATTTGTAGATGTCATCTTTCTATCTGATAGAAATGGAGAATAAATGGTCTCTTGAGAATCATGCCTATAGTTCTATACAACATCATTTGAAGCTTTTGAATTTTATACACACATAGCAATGGCCTCATGTTCTCTGGATTCACAGTGCTCTTTAGCTTTAATGCCTGTGACAATTTCTGTGTACCCACTGTACACCTATCCTTCCCTTCTTGCAAAAACACATGAAGCATTTTATCATTCTGCTGCTGCTGCTTCTAAGAAGAAAAAAGAATAAGTTTTTTTTTCCCTGTCACCTTTATGTTAAATCCATTAATGTATGCTTATAATTTTTTATGTGTTCACATATCTAGTTTGTAAGCCTATGCTTTTTTCTTTCCCTTAAGTCTCTATGTTTTTACCAGATAGTTTCTGAAGAAATTTAAATGTTGGCTTCAATTTATTTTCATAGTGTTGTTACTCCCAGCTCTCATTTTCTCTTGTTATCTACCCCATGAAGCTTTTATTCCTTTTACTTACTAGCTTTTAGTTTAATAAGTGAAAATAGTTTTTAATGTAGAGACAACTGTTGGCAAACTTTTTCTTTTTCAGCTAGTAAATGTTTTAGACTTTGTGGGCCACATAAGGTCTCTTCTTTGATTTTATTTTGTTTTTGCAACCTTTAAAAATGTGAATACCATTCTCAGCAAAAATAAGCATCAGGCCTTAGTTTGTTGACCGTTGATGTAGAACAAAAGCCCATCGGTTATATTATTTACTATGTCATCCTGCTTCTTCAGAGATCATATTAATTGATTTAAAGTATAGATCAGACAGCAGTCTACCATGAGTAGTAAAAATTAATTCTAATGGTATAAAATGTAACGCTATTCAGCTTATTTATGTGGTTGTAGATTAGTTTTTATTTTTAATATAATTTCAATGCCTTAGATTTCTAAACTGTTAACCTAATAAGTAGTAATGGTTTATGTCCTAGATATATATAAGGCTCACAGAGATGCTTTTAGTAATAAAAAGTGATTCGGCTTTCATAATACATCAAGAAATTTGGACAGAACAGTAGTGTAATTGGTGAAAGACAAGAGAAAACCAACAATTCCTTAGATAAACTAATGAGAATATTATTTTTTAGAGAATTAGTTAAAGATGATTATAATGAAACTGTTCACAAAAAGACAGAAGTTGTGATCACACTGGATTTCTGCATCAGAAACATTGAAAAAACTGTGAAAGTGTGAGTAGATTACTTCCTTATTAATAGTGGTTAAAATGTTAAATATTTTTACCTTTCTGTTTAATTTGTTTAGTTATCCTTGGCACCCATAGCAGGCTATGCAAGTGTTTGTATTAAGGCACAACTTTAGTTTGAATTACTTCCTCACAAAGGGAAAAATATCCAGTCATCTAAGTAAGAAATGTACACCATCTTTTTGGTGGCATTTTCTCCTTCCCTCTGCAAAGGAAAAGGTCATCTGAGATAGAAAAGTCTCATTTTTTACATTGCAAAGCAGACACTCTGAATAGGAAAATAAAAAACCTGTAATCAACAAAGAAAGTGAGAAGAGGTGTTCTAGAAGTGTATTTTGGTAGTCTATTTAGAATTTTGGGATTACTTTTAGTTTACTTTTACTTATTAATTTGATCCCTGAGAATGGCTTTTGAAACAGAATGATATTTTAAACTGCCCTCTTCCTAGGCTATACCATTTGTACTGCACCGGATATATAATTAATGGAATCAGTATTTATTTACTATTGACCTCCATTAATTCTGAAATCTAGTATTTTGACTATTATCCTGGCATAAGACTATTTGAAATTAAGTTGTCTTTTATATTTTATCTCATAATCTGCAAATTTATAAGTAGAAGCATATAAAAGTCCTTTACAAAGACATAAAGTTTTCTTAGAATCTGTTGCTTTGTAGGCTTTGCATTCAATATTTTAAACGGTTATGATAAACACTGTAATTTATAAAACATCTTTTTAAATCTATGTATTCATTATGCTTATTTGATTTTTCCATACTTGTTTTTCATACAGATATGAAAAGTTGATGAAAATCAACCTAGAAGCAGCAGAGTTAGATGAAATTTCAGACATACACACCAAATTGTTGAGAGTAAGTATTTACAAAACTATGACAATCATAGGCTCATAATCTATTTCTTTGCTGGCAAGTAGACATCTAGTAAACTTTTCTAGAGAAATGATATACCTAAAGATCTCCAGAGAAAGAGTAGCCTTGCCCCATTTCGGGGAACTATTTACAGTATTTACAGTATTTAAATACCCTTACTGCTCTGCATTTCTTTATGACGTATCTAGAGGCCTGCTTTGCTTTAAGTTCATTGTCTCTCTTTCTCTCCCTATCTCCCTTTAAAATCCATAATGCTCTGGGTGTGCTGCTATGGCAATTAAAGCAAGTAATTTAACATGCAGAGTGCTTAAACTTGCTTAGAAGTACATGCAGGTAGGAAAATATCAAATCTTCCCTGAAATAAAAAGTAAGGAAAGAAAGTTTTGGGTTCCTCAAGGAAAGGAATCACTTCTATAACTGAAAAAAGAAATTAGGACAAAATCTCTACTCTGCTGAAAACTACAGTAGCATTTCAGGCAGTTTCTGGATCTCTTTTTAAAATGTATTATAGAAGAGCATGAAATTATGTATTGTGAGAGCTGATGAGTAATCCCAGATCTGCCCTATTAACCTAGCTATTCCTGCCTGACTTAAGCAAGACCTTTAATTCTTTGCATCCTCGGTTTCTTTTTCTTTGAAATGGGCAGCTTCTTACCCTGCTTATCTCACAGGTTGTTGTACCAATTAAATGAGATAAAAAGGCTATACTCCTTCAAGTGTTTAGTGTTTGAAATATTCTTTCATGAAATGGATGTTAAGTGAAAAGTGAAAAAGAACTTGATATGATATCCCTTTTCTCTTTCCCAGCTTAGGCTGATTTTTAGGTATTTCTTTTCCTCAGTTTTAGATCTAGAACAGTAGTTATTTATGAGTCATAAATAACCAGCAGGCATAAAGTTTAGTGTATTGAAATCAGCAATGTTTTTAAATAAAATAAAATAGAAAATGTCAGAATTCATCAAATATAATAAATTACTGTTCCATGAAACTTCTCATTCAGATATATACATATATACTTTTAAATGATACTGGGTTAGAACAAAGTGAATTTCTTACTATAAGTCATGATCAAAAAGTTTTTTAAATATTGTTATAGAATAAAGCAGTTAAAATTCAGAGAAACAAGAAATAGTCTTCTCCAATATTTATTTTTTTAACATGGTCAGTCATATTATAAATATTTTCTATTTTTGCTATTGTTTTAGAACTTGATTTACCAGATCATAGTCCTAATAGACACTTCTTCCCAATACCAGCATCATTTGAGCACTTTGAATTGAAATTATATATGTTTTCTTTTGGGAGCCCAAAGTATTTCTCATTTTTATGACATTTTTGTGAAGATTTAGATTTCCAATGAGAATTGAAGTTTGGGTGATTGGATAGCTTAAACTCACAGAGTCTTGTGAAGTCTGTGCTTTAACTTCAGGCCAGTTATTTTTCACTAAGTTGCATTGTTTTTGTTCATAACCTATTTAGTTCTTTGACTCTTTTTCTAATGGAGACCTTAAAATATTTCCTGCCATAAAACTATTGATAAGTAGAAATAATACCATGTATGCTCATCACCTAAAAAATGATTATTATAGATTCTGTTCAGTATCCTGCAGCAGTAGCCTCAGCCTCAGCCTCACATGGGAACTTGTTAGAAATGTACATTTCGGGGACACCCCCGCCACCCCGCCGTTGAATCAGAAACTCTGATGGTAGCGCCCACCAATCAATGTTTTAATGAGACCTCCAGAAGATTCTGATACTGTTAACGTTTTGACAACCACTCTTTTAGTCCTCTCTTTTTATATATATTATTAAATGATTGTTATCTTACAAACAAACAATTGTTATTTTTATTTTTTTTATAAATGTTTTTTATAAATGTTTTATAGTAAAAACATTTTCCATTTGGTTGTGTTGGGGTTTTTTTTTTTTCTTTGATAACACCTTTTTTTTATATACTTAATATTGCAGGCAATAGATTTATTAATAGTTTTACTTATCTCCCTATTGTTGGTCCTTCAGGTTATTTGTTGTTTTTCATACTTCTTTGTAATGTTGTGAAAAATAACCTTATCCATAAATGATTTTTTATATTTTGTAAGTATAAGATACTTAACATATATACTTAATACATTCTTAACATTAATGTTAAAGAAGACATGAAACATGAAAAGCAAGATATATATTTGACTGTATAAAAATTTAAGATCTCTGTTAAAAAATAATGTTAAAAAAGCAAATAGATTGAGAAAGTGTGACAAAAGGTTTTTTTAATAAAAATAGCTCATACAAATTAATAAAACATTAAATCTGTAGTAAATAGACAAAGAACACTTAAAAATGATTTAAAAGTGAATAGATCTAATGAAACTCCTGAAAAAAAGTTCACAGTAGCAATAGAAAATTGCATATTACAATAACAGTAAGATACTGTTTTTTCCTTTCAAAGTAGCAAGGCTGAATCAGAGTTCTGATTCAACAGGTAGGGACCCCAAATATGCATGTCTAACAAGTGAGGCTAAGGCTGCTGGTCCAGTGCTGACAAGAGTGTAATAACAAGGGCACCCTAATTTGTTGCTAGTGGCATTGTAAACCACCACTTAAAACTTTAATTGAAAAGTAATAGTACGTATTAGGACCCTTAAAATATTTAGACATATTTATCCTTTAAGTCTAACCTTTATCCTTTCTTTAAAAGTTTTACAACTACTTAGTTCTGTGGTAGATAAGTGATAAATTTACTAAACTTAAAATGAGCAGGATCTTAGATGAGGTTTCACTTTCTGTTTTAAGAGGAATTATTTTTCTTTGGCCTCTGAACAAATCGAACACAATCTTGCACACCTACATTTTATACTTGAAACTATGCCAATGGTTCTCCTATTTGAGTTTTATAACTCTATGAGATAGAATACTAACCATATTTTACAGCTAAAAAACCCAGAAGTTTAATATTTAAAAACAAGATTAAAAGGATTTTGTATGTTTTTTAAAAAGGATATCTAATGTAAGAAATTTTTTAAAAATGTATTAATACTAGTTAGTCTCATATTTTATTGTCATACCATACTCTTGGTGGAAATCAACATAAGGAACTATCCTTTCATTTAAAGATTAAAGTAATTATTCTGACTTTGAATTGTAATCTGTAAGAGAAGTTGATTCAGACTTTAGACTCTCTTGGCATTGTGATGATCATTTCTGACTTTTGGTAATCTGCATCTGAAGCCATTGGTTTTATTTAGCTTTCCAGTTCTCAGGGAACAATAGAAACCAGTCTTCAGGATATCGAAAGCAGATTATCTCCAGGTGGATTGCTGGCGGATACGTGGGCCCATCAAGAAGGCACTCATCCAAAAGATAGGCAGTAGGTTAAAACTTTATTGGTAGTTTCTGCTCTTATTATTAAATGTTCTTTTTCACATTGACTCAGTTAATTTATTTGGGTTTTTCTTCCTTAAATAGTGTGGAAAAGCTACAAGTCCTGTTAAATTACATCACAGAGATTTACTATCAGTTCAAAAAAGACAAAGCAGAACGTAGTAAGTAAAATTTGTCATTTGTTAATCTAATAAATCAGCCCTAGTTGTAATTCAGTTGAATTAATTTAGTATATTCGTAAGGGTGGTTGCTTAAGTTATTTATTTCAGAGATTTAATTTTGTCAGGAAAGAGGTTAATGTTATTTTTAAAACCAACCATTTGAATATGTTAAATCAGGGGTAATGAACTCTAAAACTTCTAGAGGCCAGGCACATAACAGGAATGAGATTGGCCAATGGAGTTGAGGAGAAGTGGAGAAGGGATGGATACCCCATCTAAATGGGAGGTCCACTACTCAGATTCACTTAATTGTAGCCCAGATATTAGAAATATTTGATTTTAAATGTTGGCAGTTAATTTTTCTTTTTAACACTAACACTGTACAGACCAAATAAAAGCATTTGGGAGCTATATCTAACCTGTGGGTCACAAGTTTGTGATATCTGCTTTAAACTCTTAGACTTTCCAAAGTAATAATCTCAGAAGAAAAAAAGATTGTGCACAATTTTATAATTCCGCGTTTACAAAAATAATATATATTCTGATTTTTAGGACTGGCTTATAATGAAGAACAGATCCACAAATTTGATAAGTAAGTGTCTAGGTTATGTTTAATAATTATTTTTGGTTATGTTATTAATATGATTCTTAAAGTTAAAATTAATTACAGTTAAAATACATTTTAATCTTGGCTTTATACAATTATTATTATGTGTGTACTCATTTGAGGCTCATTCATCTGACCTCTGGTTGAGAGGTTACTGAGATGGGAGAATGAGGGAGCAGGCTTCTTCTGCCTCATGTGCTTCTATTACAGGACAGAAAATAGAGAACATAGGCAAGGACACACTTAACCACCTTCTTAACCTTAATGTCATTCAATAAACATTTTTTGACTATTCTCCTTTCTCATTCTCTTCTCACTGCTATGTCTATCTTAGAAACCTTTGGCTTCCTGCTGTAAATATTCTTCAGTCACAACAGTCATTACAGGAAACAGATTTCATATATGTGAAAATTTTTAAATATTGGAAATAGAAACAGTGACATTGGTTTAATCCTCTGATTATTTCTAAATTACAGGCAAAAACTCTATTACCATGCAACAAAAGCCATGACCCACTTTACAGATGAATGTGTTAAAAAGTATGAGGCATTTTTGAATAAGTCAGAAGAATGGGTGAGGTAGGTCAACTTTTTTGGGGGCGGTGATTTAGTGATTGACTGCACAATATGCAATTTAGTGTGTATTGTATATATTAAGTATGAATAATACTTCATTAGACAGCTTATTAATCAATTCTTTTTGGTTTTCAGAAAGATGCTTCATCTTAGGAAACAGTTATTGTCCCTAGCTAATCAATGTTTTGATATTGAAGAAGAAGTATCAAAGTATCAAGACTATACTAATGAGGTATATCTATCAAAAGTATCTAAAAAAAAATTTTCTTCCTATTAGGAAAAATTAAAAATCTTCTCAGTTTATATTTGCTTATGATTGAGAAGGGAAAAATAGGACATAATGTGCCTGTATGAACTCTACTTGCCCATCTGTGATATGTATTTTAAGCCAAATTTTAAGAAATCAGATGTTTTACAATTGAAAACATCTGATAGACTATTCTTTTGTTATCTATAAGAAATGTTTTTTCAAAAGAGTATTGTTTTAACTATTGTATCATTGATAGCTTTGAAATTAAAACTTAAAGCTGTAAAAGGCTGATTTAAGATCTGTAGTAGGTACTTTGTTCTGTGATTAATGTGGGGTCTTTTGATATTTTAGTTACAAGAAACTTTGCCTCAGAAAATGATTGCAGCCTCCAGTGGAATCAAACATGCCATGACTCCAATTTATCCATGTTCTAACACATTAGTAGAAATGACTCTTGGGTAAGAAATTTGTTATTTGGTAACTATGATGTTTCCATTTGTTTGTATTTCAGTTTGTGATCTTGATCTTTTATATTGAAATTTTTGATATTTGTGAATATGTTTGCTAATATTATTTAGTAACTTAATTCAATCCAGAGAATTAAAACAATATAAATATAATTCTGAGACATTTGCATACTTTTTTGAGCAGAGATGCTTATTTTTCTTTATTTTTTATGTATAGTATGAAGAAATTAAAGGAAGAAATGGAAGGGGTTGTTAAAGAACTTGCTGAAAATAATCATATTTTAGAAAGGTGAGTTAATGCAGATATCATTCTGCCTTGTGATTTTATATGCAGTCAAGTACATATATATCTATATTTGTATCTCTCTGTCTTCCTGTGTCAATAGAGTAAGCAGTGGGAAGGGATATAAAGTCACAAAGTATAAGGGTTCTTTATATCTCTTACATTTTGTGACTTCCGTGGTGTCTTTTGTTTGGGGTCATTGGATAAAGACAAGTCAACTATGATTGATTCCATTTTCTAGAAGCACTGGTTAATAAAATTATTTGCTTATTTTGAGTTAATTTGTGAAAATAAAAATCTTGTGCATATTTTTCATAACATTTTCTCATTAGAATTATAATTTTTCAATTTTGGAATTGAGTTGCTTATAAGATGCCTGCAGTCTGATTGATGCTAGTTAACTTACAGAGCCTTCTGCAAACTGCTTTGCATGTGAGTGCCATCTGTAAATGCAGTTCTTTGAGAAGCTGGGTGTCTGCTCATTTATAGAATCTTAATAGATCAGGGAAATGTACAGAGCCAATAAAGCCACTTTGAGATGGCTGTTTCCTCACCCTGCTTCTTCAGAGAAGTTAAATCATGTTTGGCTCTCTGATAGACTAGAACCCTTCTCTTTCAATCCCCTAGGTGTACCACTGTGGGTTCTCTAACCCCTAAAATGCTAATAAAAATATTTAACATTTTTATAATGTTTTGCACACTTGCAGGGCACTTTCACGCTGGATTATCTCACTTAACATGCACTCCAGCCTTACACAGTAGCAGAGCAGATAGTCTTTATCCATGGTCTACAAGTATTGAAGTTTATACCCTGAGAAGATGAGCTGCCTCTAGAACCCAGCCTCCTATCTCTTCATAAAATCTTTCTCCCACTATACCTATTATCTAAAGCTTGGAAAGATTCACTGTCAGAAAGTCCTGATATGATTTTTGAGCTATGTACAGAAAGTTCTGAAGTATGAGACTTCTAAAATATTACATATTTTTAACTTAATGAATTATAAAAACATTTGAAACAATATATAATTGTAAAAATTTGGAATTAAAGATTTTACCTGCCCTTTCTCTTGCCCCTCCCCCACCCTGCAGAAGTAGTCACTATTAATAGTTTGTTGTACATGTGTGTTTTATAAGAATGGAATCATTCTGTTCATACTGGTTTAGTCTCAAGGCTATATATGTCAGAGGTACTTTTCAAGTCCATACATATAGCTCTATTTTTCTTACTTTTAACAGTTACTTAATATTCCAATGTATGGGTCCACCATATCTATTTAATACATCCCTATTTGTTTGGCATTTAAATTGTTTCTAATTTTTCATAATTATATACTTGTATGTATATCTTCATGTACTTGTGTAAGAATTTTTGAGGGCATTGTTGGGTCAAAGGATATGCACATTTAAATTTTGATAGGTGTTGTTAATTCTTTAAAAGCTGTGTATTGCTGTAGTCCCAAACAGAAAAAGACTATGCTTTCGTTAATGCCAAATGTTACCAGTTTTTTAAATGTTTACTGATTTATTTAGTAAAAACTGATCATCTTGTTTTAATTTGAATTTCTTTGGTTAATAATGATGTCAAGCATCTTTTTATATGTTCGTTCAATTTTTTTTCCTCTGACTGCCTATTAGGTTTTAAAATCTTTTTTCCTTTTGGTTTATAGCAACCTCATTGAAATTATCTTTTTATAGTATCCAATTTATAGAACTTTAGCTAAATCCTAAGTAAGGCTGAAGATCAGCTAGTAGAAGAGATTATTAAAATATGCTTTAACAAACTTTTATACTGAATTATTTATGCCTTATGGAATAAAATCCCACTTCTCAAAGCATGTCCAATAAGTCAGTTCCTCCTGTTTTATTTGTAGGTTTATTTGACAATATATGGGTAATACGATGTGGCATAATCATAACTGAAATGTTAAATGACTACTTAAGGATCTGTGCCAGAACTAGTAACAGAAGCCAGGTCTTGTGCATTGTTTCCATGTGGATATCTCACTATCTCTTCAGATTTTTTTCTGTCAAAAATCACTTACTATCATCCTTCTCAACTCATTTTCCCTTCTAATTTTCTTATCCTCTTCGGTGAGAACTTTCTCCCACTCCCTTGAACATAAATTATATTTTATGAACATAAATTATTTTAGACAGTTACTTTACTCCCTTTCACCAAGTTTGGTAATCTTTCAAAATGTTGCCATATTTCACTTCATCAGTCTCATTCAGCTCTCCTTGCCCCCTCACATGTAAGCTATGGTAATAAACTACCACCTATTTCCTTAACTCCAGGCTCTTCCATCTGGATATTGCAGCCAAAATAATATTCCCAAATACTGGTCATATCATGCCACTCCCTTGGCTCAAAAATATCTACATTCCTGCTATCTAAAAGGTCAAGTCTAAATTCGTACTTGAATTCAAAGAATATAATAGTCCACCCCAGCCTGTTCACCCAACTTTATTTCCCATTACTCCCTAAAATAGCAAACTATTCTAGCAAGGTTTCATTCCTTATTATCCGTTTAGTATGTCACACTTACTCCCAAATCCACATCTTTTCTCGTAAATCCCATCCCACCAAAAGGAAATTACCAGTTCTTCCTAACACTTTCTGGATTATATCACTCCTCATTTTCTTTTAAATAGTCTTTCTAAGCCACCAAATTGTATTTTTTTTCATATATTTATAATACCACCGTGTTTCAGTAAGAAATAGTAAATACATTGTTGCTTAAACTCTTTAAAAATAACAGTTTATTCCTCTGAAAAATATTCTATAGTCTTCTTTAAAATGTTGGAGGCCAAATAAAAATCTTTTGAGATTCCTTTTTTCTTCTGTGTTTTTAGGTTTGGCTCTCTAACCATGGATGGTGGCCTTCGCAATGTTGACTGCCTTTAGCTCTCTAAGAAGTTTGAGAAAAGTTTCAGTTTGCACAAGAAAATAATACTGAGGCATTAAACGAATGCCTATAAGTGGTCTCTTGTTTCTACAATTCAGTATTTGTGTGGTCTTGTAAATATGTACAATATTGTAAATACATAAAAATATATAAATTTTTGGCTGCTGTTAAGATAGAATTTTACCTTTTAACATTTATTATATAATTATATGAGGACATTTGACCTCAGTGAGCACTAGAAGAAAGCCATGACTGTTATGTTGAGATATACTGATCCTTTACTCTTCTGTGGAAGGCTAAGTCATATATCTCTGACTGCCTACTGTAACATTTTTAAATGGAACAAAAATTGGCATCCTTACAAACTGGAAGACTGATAGTGGATATGTTTGTAAGTGGTAGAATGGAGAGGTGGCTTCTATGGGTGGCGAGCAGAACCGAACCACTGTTTTACTAGGATCACAATTTTTTTTAGAAGGATAAAGTGGCATTATTTCATTTTACAAGGTGCCCAGATCCCAGTTATCCTCATATCTGTTTACGTTCAGAGAAATTATTGAGCAAAGATTTTTAAAGTGATTTAATTATTTAAAACTATTCACTTTTACTTTGGTCATAAGTCTAAAATAGTCATAAAAATTTTAGGATCATTTCAACTGTTTTAAGCTGTATATTTCTTTAGTTGTGCCTACTTCATGAAAAAATATCAATAAATTTCTCAATTTTAATGTAAAGATTTGTATTTTTCTGTGTACAACAGTTTGAAGAATAAGAGTTAGCTTTTGAAAGAAAGAATATGGGTGGTGATGGTAAATTAATCTCAGGATATTGGATTTAGGAACAATTTTTATCTCTTCTAAACCCATTAATTCCAAGTTTAGTAGAAATTCTTTCGTAAATTTATGCTATACAAATCCAAGGACAACATTCTCTGAAAACTCTACCCAGAGTTCTAGACTAAAAGATTATGCTCAGCAAGAAATTTCATCCAAAGGAATTGTTTTGGTTTTGATCTTTTGATTTATCAGATTATCGAAGTGTGATTATATAAACCTGTATATCATAAAGTTATGTCCTAAAGAGTAAATAAATTTGACTATCATGAACATTGTAAAACTAAAAACGAATTAGAATTTTATTTGAAATCTCAAATTGATGAATTATTGTGGTGAGGAATTTTAAGTGTCACATATACATATACATAGAAATAAATTCATGGGTTGAATGACTTATATAAATAAAATTATGCTCTTTTTTAAATACCTGTTTAGTCTGAGAGCATGTGAGACAAGGAGAAGTTTAACCCCTCTCAATTTTAATTTTCTATTTGTCTAATGTACATGTCTTTAATTGTATCATTTAAATGTTTACATCCCTGAACATTAGGTATAATTTTGCTTAAATCATGTGATAAGTTACTATATTTGCAGATTTAGTTTTTATTTCGGTGCCCCTAGAAAAGAACACCAATAAACAAACCTTTGCTGTGGGGATTGTATTTTTATAAGTTATATTGGTAAAAACGATTCTATTCCACATTTGTATTGGTCAAGACTTACTGTTTTATTCCTCATGTTAAAAAACAAAATTTAACTGAGTAAATTTGAAGATCTAATTGGCTTTATTAATTCATGAATTGGGCAGCATTTCATCTAGCAAGCAGAGAGATACTCTGAGTAGTTATACAAAATGTAAACCAAGGGAGTCATTAGCAAAAAAAAGTGAAAATTCATGGGAGAAAAAAAGTATTCGGGGTGACAGTGGCGTCTCATTGGCTGAGCTGTGGCGTTTTCTGTTAGCTGAGTTTGTTGCTGAGCAAGAAGAAAATCTTCCTCCTGCTGGGTTAGTAAAGTAGATAACACTTCCTGTTGGAGAAGCAAGGTAGGTCTCTGTCTGTTTGGAATAATTAATGGATGAGTAGTAGGGCATGAGAGCTCACTCTACAGGCCTTCCTAACTCCAATTTTTAGTTGAGGTTTCCTTTAGTAATTTTTAGTAATTATAGTAATATGGAAACCAAGCAATTTCGATTTTGATATTTTACCCTCAAAAATACATCCTCATTTAAAACATCTTAAGTCAATAAACACGTGAAATCAGTGTGCTAACCTAATTTTCAGAATGACGATTTAAGTGAAATTAGCTTTAAAATAAGTTGCATCTCTAGTTTCGTAGCTTTTTTCTTAATATCGAGATATATTGCCAAAAGATGAGGATTAATGGTATAAAAAATGGTATATGTAACAAATAGAAAAATTAGCGGAGTTAACTCAATATAAAAGAGGTTATAGTTCTAACAGTAGAAGAAATAAAAAATTAGTAAAAGTGTGAAGTATGTGAAAAAATGGAGCATTTTCAAGGTAATAAAAAAGGAATTAGAGGTTAGAGGAGAAATGTGAAAAATAATCCTATAACATCTTTTAAAGTTCTGGCTTCAATTTTTTTTTTTTGGAAATTACCACATACGATATAAGTGGCTTATAGACTTCATTCCACTGTATCAATCAGAGTGTCTCTTAGATATAATCTTTTCCTTAAAGTATTTCCTTAAAAATAGAATATTTCATTAGTAAATAATCCAGAAAAAATTACAATAATCCTGAATTTCTTTTGTTTTCCCGTTATTTTTTAAAGCAATAAACACTACTCCTTGTGTTCTGTGCTAAAAATAAGTATGTTATCTAGAATTAAGAAGGGGTATCAGTAGGCATAAGCAATCTCAACTGAAACGTCAAAAGTGTATCCTCCCTTCAGAATCACAGCCACAACCAGAGCTAGTCACTTCTGATTTCACCCCATTCAGAAGTGCATTTTACACATTGTGCTTTGTCTTTGAGGAAGATTACAGTTAAACTCAAATTTTAAAAATAGAAGTTCTGGGGCAATACTACTGCAAAGAAAACAAAGAAGTCTTAACTCTTGTTTTAGCAGACAAAAGTATCTGAAAAAGTCTTAATACTGTTGTTTTACTTGGACTTCCTCTTCACTTGTCACTTTTAAGAAGACTCAAAGTCCAAATTCCTTAGAAATACTGAAGATGAAATAGAAAAAAGCATTGAACCTGGAAATTAAAACTGGTAATGATATCCTTTGGGCTTTTTTAGAGTGTAAATTGGTTCAAAAAATTTAATATGACATGTAAAAGCCCAGCACAAATATTTACATCAAGCTTAAGCAGGCTACGAATAAGTTTATTTTCTTTTAACATAAAGAGAATGCACAAGGGACCAATTGTTGGACATAGTTTCAGGGGTGATGATGAGAACCTCAGTTCCATTTGCATAGTAGGCAACTAAACATTGGTGTCTGCCCAAATAATTTACAATAATGTTAAAATCTAGGTAAATGTTCAACAAAGGGTTAAAGACCAAACCGGGATCTGCAAAAAATCTTGTTCTTTTATACATTTCTCGACTTACAAGAATCAGTTGAATTGGGAAGGGAGATTGGTAAAGTCCTGCTAAGGTTTAAAATATATATCATTTTTCCAGTGAAAAATGTACAAAGCAAGTGGAATCAAGTAACTTGTTAATCACCACTACATCCTTCGAATTACTATTGATAATTCTGTTGGATGCTGAGTTAGTGGATACTGGTTACTTTGCTCGTCTGAAAGTAACTGGGTTTTTATGAAGAAGGATGGTGAGGCGGGAGGTTATCTGTGCTTAAAAATTATCAAGTGTGGCATTAGGTTAGATTTTTTGAAGCTTAAAAACTCTTTCTTTAGAAGGAACATCTATTAATACAGTTTCTAGTTATAAGGGCTAAGGTCTAAAGGACAAACCAAAGGAGTGACAGGGAAAGGGGATTTAGGGCTAACAGGTGGTCCCCAGACATACTGGCTGAAAACGAGTTCACAGCTAAAGTGTCATATGTGGGTGTTACTGTGTTTTCCTCATGCATGCGTTCTGTCATTCTGGAACACTCGTAGTTCTAGCTATGGCCATAAGAAGTGACTTTAACAAGACCTTCAGAAGAATAGCCCGACTCTTTTACTGGTTCCCCAAATCACTGACCTCAAAGAATCGGAAATCCAAGTTGCTCTGGAGGCAGGTGGGAGGTAAGTTATCTCAGGCTAATGCTTCATTTCAAATCCTTTTTTTTTTTTTTCTGTTACTAAAATGGAGTCTCATCAAGTAGGAGAAAAAAAGAAAATTCTCAAAGCCTTTAAAAAGTGTTATTTAAAGTAGTTGTCTGAGGAAAAATCAAGAGAAATTTTTAAGGTATGGTATTCAAAGCCATGAACACTTTTTATCCAGTTTTATGCTGTTTTAGGCATTTAGGTTCAGAGACGTTTTCTCGGGAGAGATGGAAATGTTTAGCTTTAAAAACATGTAACAAAAACAGCTTTTATTTTCAATGAACCTTAATTTGCTTGTAGAAATAAAACACCTCAGAATAAACAAAAAAAGAATAAGTTAATTACTGCAAGTCCTCCTTTTCCTAGAAAACCAAAAAGGTCAGTGGACGTTACATTCCTTTTGTTTGGGTCAGTTCATGTAGCATATTTTAGTCAGAGACTGATATAAGATTTTAAAGCACCTTAAATATGCTACTGCATAAAGCCCTGCAGTTTCTATCCAGTCCTGCCTGACTGGAATGTGAAAGGGTGAGAGGAGAGGGAACTAAAGAGAGCAAATGCCCTCTCCAAGTCAGTATCTGAAGCACCTTCTACAGAGCCTGGCTTTCGCCATCATCCTCTGCAGGTGGGAGGAGTGTTGGACATACCACCTAGACTAAGGTAAGCCCATTCTTTCAGTTTACAGTGTTTCATCTTGCAGCTGGATTATAATTATGTTTCTTTGACACCCATGTAGCTCTACATCTTACATAAACGCTTAATATTTACCCCTTGTTTAAGAGATTATCAAACATGATCTGATGATATGATAATCCTGCACCAAATCCTCCTTTAACACAGAAATGTTTATGATCCATAATCACCAAGGAAGGTATCTGATTAAGAAATTCATAAAATATAAGGTCTAGTACATGTTAATCATCTATTTTTTTTGAATTAATATTTTATTCTTTTCGCTACCAAAATATGGGGAATCTCACATAACAGTTTAAAAGTCCCTCTGTTTATATATATAATAGCGTAATTTGGATGTTAGAGCCCCAAGGGAACTTAGAAAAATCATCTCCAATCCCTTCACTTTAAAGATGAGTAAACTCTCTCCAGAAGGTTAAGATGAGTAAACTCTCTTAACCTTCCACAATGATTACATGGGAAGAACCAGAACTTTATTTTGGATCATCTAATTATTGGTCCATTGCTCTTTTTATCACACACAATGCAATGCAATGGTGTATAACCATCAGAGAATGTAAACATACAAACCCTCACTGAATATTTTATAGATAGCCCTCATCAGTGGATAATCTATACCTAAAAGTTTGGTCATGTATTTTTTTAAAGCAAAGCTTACTAGTATTCTTATTAGTTTGGAGATTAATAATCTATTTTCAGCAATTACTTTACTTACGATCTGACGAAATGCAGGCTCTTGTTGAGATATTATTCTATTCCAGTGAGGTTATTTAAATATATGCCTTACAGAATTATATCCCCTCAAGAGCGATAACTATCTTTTATTCTATCTCCACTATTTAACAAAGTATTTTGTATAGTGAGGAGTTAGCTATTTGTCTTACCGAATTAATTTATGAAGATAGCTATATGGGATTTGATTTGGATGAGTTGAAAGAATGAATTGACTCTTAGTAATCTGCTAATTCCTGGCCTTCTGTGTTGATTGGTGGATTGTGACCACTTATAAAAGACAGCTCAGCATTAGGTCATCTCCTCAAGATTAAACTCTGTCACTAGCAGTAACCTATAGTCATCTAAAAGTTGCTACAGAAATATAACAAGGTGTTCTTAAGAACCTCTATCCCAGTCAACCCCACTCGAACATTTAAAAGATCTCTATGCAAGACCAATGGTTGATTTTAATAATGACTGACTGACTGAAGACTCTCAAGTATCTTTATCACTATGTAACTTAACACAACTTTAGCTCACTCTCCTTCATTTCTTCACAATTTCCCCATCTCCACCTTAGAAGACAGTAAATTATACCATGATGTGAATTAGGAAGAAATATAGAAAGTCAACAAATCTGAATTCAGTACCTATTTGAAGCACCACACTAATCTATAGTCTTAGGAAAAGAATGGAGAGAGATGTATGAGGAAATCTATATTCGATGGCCTGGAGCCATTTCTAGTCGAGTCAAGGGTTTGAACCTCAGCTGTACATGAACAATCAGAACTTTAGAGCATTGTAGACCGCTGGAAAGAGTACGGGACTTCAGCATGGGACCTTGCGTCTGCTACCGAGAGTTGCGTGACTCTGAACAAGTCACTAAACTCCCTGACTTTCTCTTCTGTAAAACGTAGACATTGGATTTATCTTACAGATTGCTTCCAGTTTTGTAAGTGCCATGACACTAAGATATAATAATATAGACAAAGCAGCTGTATAGTTGCTGAAGAGAGCAAAAGGAGGAAGGTTTCTTGAAATCAAATAGCATGTCACCATGTTTTTCATCTACAGAAATAGGACTGACATTTGTTAATTGTCATTATATCTGATAACATGTTAAATCTTGTTTAAGGAGCTTACATATCAAATGCATACATGCTCTTTTTAAAAAATATGAGATCTAAACTCTCCATTTTTAGGGATAAGCCCTAAATTTTAAGCTCCTACATGTCAAAATTAACTTGTTTTATGTATAACTTGCTCCAGGGCACTTTGAAGTTCCCAGTAATCATCCTGATCCTTTCATTTTGGTGAC
>NW_011888790.1:987697-995725 GCF_000151845.1 Pteropus vampyrus
GTAAGCTGCTAAAAAAAAAAAAGAAGAAGAAAGCTGCTAATTTTTTATCATTTTAAGTAAAAAAGAAAAATGTAGGGTTCTAGACTGGGAGCCTAGATATATGTATTAAATATGACCATGCTGTTTCAGTTCTCTGGATTTCTGTTACTATTCCTGCTAGCTAAAAATATTGAGGTCATTACTGAAAAGAACACTGAAAAAAAGAGAAACAAAAGTGACTGATTGTAGGTGTTGGTATAGTCTCAGGAGAGTCCACATTAAAGTCTTAGAATAGATGGACTTTAAATGTCTGCACCCAGCAACAAAAGCAAAAATAGACAAGTGGGACATCAAACTTAAAAGCTTCTGCACAGTAAAGGAAGCAGTAGAGTAAAAAGGCAATCTACTAAGTGGGAGAAAATGTTTGCAAACCATAGATCAGGGTTAATTTCCGATAAGGAGTTAATTTCCAAAATAAATAAGGAACTCTTGGAACTCAATAGCAAAAAAAACCCTAATAGCCTGTTTTTAAAATGGGTAAAGGACTTGAACAGGTATTTTTCCAAAGAAGAAATGCAGATGACTTAACAGGTACATGAAAAGATACTCAACATCACTAATCAGCAGAGAAATGCAAATCAAAACCACAATGAGATATCACCTCACATCTGTCAGGATGGCTGTTATCAAAAAGATAAAAGACAACAAGTATTGGCAGAGGAATTGAAACACATATACTCTTTTAGTGAGAATTCAAAATGGTATAGCCACTATAGAAAACAGTATGGAGGTTCCTCAAAAAATCAAATGATCCAGCAATCTCACTTCTGGGTATTTGTCCAAAGGAATTGAAATCACTGTCTCAAAGGGATATTAGCACTTCCATATTCATTTCAGCATTATTCACAATAATTAAGATGTGTAAACAACGTAAGTGTTCATCAACAGATGACTGACTTTTTTAAATGTGGTATATCCATACAATGGAATATTATTCGGCCTTTAAAAAGAAGATCCTGCAATATGCGACAATACAGATGAACCTTAAGGATATTATGCTGAGTGAAATAATCAGTCACAGAAGGACAAATATTCTATGATTCCAGTTGTGTGGGGTATCTAAAACAGTCGAACTCCCAGAAGCAAAGAACAGCATGGTGGTTGCCAGGGGCTGGGGGAGAGGAGAGAAGGGTAGTTGTTAATCAACAGGCATAAAATTTCAGTCATGCAAGATGAATAAATTCTAGAAATCTGTTCTATATCATCGTTCCTATAGGTAACAATACTGAACTGTACTTTAAAATATGTTAAGAGGATAGATCTCATGTTATATGTTCTTAGCACAATAGAATTAAAAATTCATTAAATGTTTAGGAGCCCAAGGGAGCTAGAGATGGTCATTCTTTAGAATGAGTGAAGGTGATGTTGACTGGCTAGATAGTATCCCCACGGTCTCTAGATGTATCCTGCTGATGAAAGAGGTCTGTGAACAGGGAGAAGGTGAGTGGACTAGGCCACATTTACTCCCCTCAGCTGGAAATAGTTATTAAAGTCAAGGAAGTCTCTTAATTTTGAAAGCCCTAACCTGATAATCTGACACAGAAAAATTACATGTGGGTCATATAATACGCACAAAAGAAGAAAGAATAGTGTCCACATGTCTATGCTTCTGTTTTCCAAAGTTTCATCATGGTCATCACCATTTATTGGGTGACGCCTATGAGTCTGTAGCCCATCCTGCAACACTGCAAGTGTTGTTATTCCCCATCCTACTTTATTTTGACCAAAAAAGGAATCAAAGAGGTCCAAAAGCTTAGAAACTCAAAGAGGCTTACTAACTTGCCCAGGTCATGCAGCTGAGAAGTGGCTTAGTCAGGGGAAGTGAATTTTAGTTTCAGCTATGCTCGAGTTCGAGCTTCCCACCCACCTTCAGAACCCTCTTGGGTCTCTTCCCTCAAATAGTGGGAATGCAGCCATTCTACTTGCCAGTTGATTCATCCCTAGAAGAGAGGGGGAGTCTGAAATTCCACAAAACTCAACTTGTAAAGCTTCAACATTTTAATTCCATACTTATAAATTCTTTAGAAATAGCAAACTTTTTTGGAACACCAGTAGGCATGAAAGCAAATGCCTTTAGAAATGCATTGTGTATCCTATGACATGGTTTTCCAGACTGATCTGGGAAGTTCAGTCAAAGTAGAACACCTTCAAAAATGCCAAGAAGTCTGTGTTATGGGATGGATCTCCCCCAGGCTCGAACTATTATTTTATTTCATTTTGAGAGGGTATGAAATAAAAACAAATTGCAACTGAACTTCTGTTCTCCAGATGGCAAGTCTATTATTTTCATCTCAGCTCCTGCCAGGGGACAAAGGGAAATATTGACAGGGATTTGCCTTTGGCTTCTTTTAGTTACCAAGGCACCAGCGCAGTGGTAGGCCCGTGGTAGGATGTACTCAGTGCTTTTGTTGAAATATGTGGTTAGAATTTTTTAATCCCCTGTCCTAGTCTTCCTCCTTCTCCCACCCAGCCCAGCATGCACACAAAAGAGCACAAACATTTATGCACACATATATACAGCATCTAATCAAATCTCTTGTCAAGAACAATTTTAGAACTGGCCGCCATAAGATGGTTTAGGTGATCTGCCTTCTCAGATTTTTTGCCAAGAGAATTGAGAACTCATTCGTGATAATGACTGTGAAAGTTGTATACTAAAAGTGCCAACCCAAGAAATTAAGAGACTGGCAGTCTCCCCCACTTCCACCCCCAAAATTATCTCCTTGTCTGTGATTTCCACAGCCATCCACCTAATTGGTTTCAGCTAAAGAGGTCGGGGATACAGAAGTTTCTCTGTCCCAAGAGGGGTTTAAGAAGCAACAAAACACTTAGAAAACTAATCCTGGTAATCTGGTTCCCTGGGAAGGAAGGCAGGGAAAGGATAGCCTCACGTCCATTCACCTCCCACTACTTTGGGCTGCTGAGCGCCTCTGGGAATCCAGAAATAGAGTGTTTCTTCTAGACCAGCGACATTCCGCAAATCGAGGCTGTCAGACCGTGGGTGGGAAGTGGAGGGTGGAGGGATAGGGGGAGCAGTACTGATCATACCAGGGCAAAGGAAGATGCCCACTTTTTTAAAACTGCTGCCCTGTTCTTTCTCTGAAAATCTTTTTCTGTTCATTTGCTTGCAAGAATGGGCTTCCTTGTACAGGCATTGCCTTATGGATAAAGCTATCTCCAGAGGTTCCAAAAAGCTCCCTCCTTGCCTGCTCCTTCCTAGCACCAGCCAGCTGTCTACAGGAGCTCTCTGTGAAGACCAGCTCCCAACTTTGCATATGAGCCAGAGTCACTTGTAAACTAATAACCAAAGACCATGAACTAGGGATGATGAAGAAGGAAAAACAAACAAACTGCACAAAGACGAATGTTTTTAACAAAGTAGGCTTCAGCACCTCAGGCTGATTCCTGCCCCATGTATACCCCAGTGCCTGAGCTGATCAGTTGACCAATTCAGGGAGAAATGGAAAAGCTGGTCAGGGGAGGTAGGTCCCAAGTCCCACCCGGACTACTGTTGTAACTTTTTAGCCGTTCTTCTTATTTTCAATCATCCTTCCTTCCTTCATGCGCCCAGCTTCTCCTAGAGTAATGTCTCTACAAATGTGCTCATGTCCTTCCCAAGCCACCACTGTTTCGTGGTTCCCTGTTGCTTACAGCTTATGTTTCTCAGCTGTTCTACAGCCATTCTGCAGCATGAGAATGGTTCTCAGCCATTCTCATGCACAGCACACTCCCAGAAGAACAACCCTCATTACACTCAGTGATGTCAAGATGCAAGGTGTAAAGAGGGCACTGACACTCCAGTGAGAACCATGACTTTTAAGGTGCAAACTCCTTTGCGTGGCATTCAAAGCCCACACCAATCCAGCCCACATGGCCAGTCTCATCTCCACCCACTTCCTGCTCCACATCTGCTATAACTACATCGGCATTCACATCATGGTGATATGCATAGTCAGACGCCAGTAAGAATTCAGGCATGACTTAAATGAACAAAAGGGGTCAAGTGTAAGGAAAATGGGAAATGCAGAGGACTCTGAAAAACTGGAGAGCTCCTGTTCCCGTTACATCCTCTTCATCCAGTTGTTGAGCATCCAGTCTTAGAGTTCTGAAATATTTTCATCCATTTGCTCATCAAACTTGCTCCATACCTGTTTGAAATGATCTGTACTTCTCTTATAGTACTTGTTACCATTTCATACTTTGAATCGAAGTTATTTATGTACATTTTTTATCTATTTTCTAAATTGTGATTCTGAGGGAAATAGAGCGAAAGGTCATTTCCTTCTTTTTAGAAGCTCTGAAAGCATCCTCACTTCTTTCTTCTCCCTCCTAAACTCCCTACCCCACTCACCGACCCCCCTAACTTTTTAGCAAGCCTAACTAGCACAAGCCATGCCTGGGGCAAGCCTCTCTTTTCCTCATGCCTCTTTGGAAGAGTCCTACACATCCTTCCACTTCTTTTTCAGCCTTTTAAAAGTCCCATGTACTCAGCCTACTTGTGATCATAATGAGCCTTGGCTGCAAAAGGGGAAAACGGGATGGCAGGTGGCTGTGGTGAGCATGAGTGAGATTGTGCAGACCCAGAATTTGTTTGGCCCTACGCTGAATTTTTTCAAAGTCTATTTGCCTACTGTTCTCTGCTTTGGAGTTTCTTTTATTACTGGACGGGAGATGAAGAACATAGAGCTCTACTTTCGGAACAGACTTGAGAATAAAGATCATTCAGTTCCTACTGCCACTGTGATGCATGTATGCGGAACAGTTGAAAAGAGACTTGACATCAGCCTGTTACTGCTGTCTCACAGGCTGCAAAAGGCCTCAGATGTGAGTAACAAGCCAGGTGAACAAGGGAGAAGAGTCTATTGTGGATTCACCTCTCAGCAGCTACTTCTTATTCTAATTAGTCCTGGAATGGCAGCCATTTCTCACGTGAGACTATAGGTCCACGCACTTCAGAATTACCTGGTGTGATTGCTGAAATTTTGCATTTCCTCAAGCCTACAATCTAAGGACCAGGATTTCTAGAGGAGGGGCCGTGAACCTGTAGTCTTAGCAAGCTCCCCAGGTGATGCTCACGTTGTCTATCT
Organism: Pteropus vampyrus; assembly: GCF_000151845.1. Taxonomy (NCBI): domain Eukaryota; kingdom Metazoa; phylum Chordata; class Mammalia; order Chiroptera; family Pteropodidae; genus Pteropus; species Pteropus vampyrus. Next base: position 992,824 of record NW_011888790.1, read on the forward strand.
GAGGTCTGCTGAATTACAGAATCCTGTCTTTGGGGCTCAGTGAGTCCTTTGTACTCCACCAAGATTGCCAGCAGAGCACAAGGCCTAAGAATTTGGCTTGAGATCAGACCCTGGCTCTGCCATATATTGGCAGGTAAGTGGACGCTGTGCCCTAGCGTCCTCTGCTATAAAACAAAGATGATAATGACAGTACTTATTGCTTAGGATTGTTTTAAGTATTAAATAAGGTAACACATATAAAGTGCAAGGTTCTGGGCCCAAAATAAGTGATCAGTGAACCAGGAGCTCTCATTTCCCAAACATCAGCCATTCACAGGCCATCATCATAATTTTTGCCATATTTGTATATAACCCTCTATTAGTATTTACTTGATATTTTTTAGTAAATAACTTCCTCTTTTTATTTAGTGTCATCCTAAGAGGTGATGTCTGAGAAATAATTGTTTTGATGTATAATTATATTTTTTACATATTAAAATTAATACATAACTACTGAAAATTTAAAACGCTCATTTTAGGAACCACTATGGTATGTTTACCACCATTGGAAAACGCTGATGTAATCCAACTTCAGTTATGGAAACTGAGACCCAGAGAGGTTAAATGGATTTCAAAGGTCACATGGGAATTGTTGGAAAAACCAGAAATAGAGGAATTCAGGTCTCCTTCTAACTAGGCCAGTGCTTTTTACTCCACACGGGCCTCTGGCTTTACAGTGTTCTTGAAAGAGACATTGAAATGTACTGAAAAGGGAACATTGCTTTGTTCGGCTGATGTTAGGAAACTGAAATAACCCTTCTGGATTAAACTGACTACAAAGCAAATCTCCCTTTAGCATTAACAGAAGAGCAAGTTTGAAGTGTAGCTTCACCTCCTTTCCTTCCTAACAGACCTTGAGTGGGTGCTGGATAACAGTGCACAGGACAGGACCTGCGAGGCTGAGAAGCTGAGCCCTGGGGGCTCCCTGTGACTGACCCTCTACAGCTGTGACTCCTGGTGACTGGTTAAAGCTGCAGACAGAAGTCTACCTGCGGTAACAGCAGCTAAGAGCATGAGCTTTAGCATCATATGGGCCGGGTTCACCACTCGCAGGCTTGACCTTTGGATATGTTACTTAGCTTTTCTGAACCATCAGTCCCCTTATCTGTAACATTCTTACAGGGGTGCTGGAAGAATAAGTACTATCTAGAGAAAATGCATGGCACAGCAGGGGTACCTTTTATTTTTACTTCATCGTGCATTTTCCAAGACTGAATTCAAGATTATATGCAGTAAAATACAATTAGCTTTTAAGCCACAGCTTAAAAGGAATAGGAGTTAGAAAATCTGCATCACTGAGTGGGTAGGACTTAAATGTCCCTAATCATGGGCATCCATAATCCTATGTATCTTTGATACAAAATATAATTACTTTCCAATTTTCAGGAAATAAAATTAAATACCACATTAAGTTAATTGTTAGTTCTTTTCAGGGATTAAAGTTGAAGGTTTAGTGGATATCTGATTTTCTTTGGGAAATCTATTCTTTCCCTACTTGCATTTTATCAATGGGTGGGCACATGACCCAAACCTTGAAAATCAGCATTTTCTAATACCTAGATAGAAATATAAGTCCATCCAACCAGAGTCAATCCTGGATCTGTCAATGGAATTCTTAGGAAAAAGCACTCTGTCTTCTAGATGCAGGCCCAGAGCTGCTGGCAGTCATCGTTCCACCATGAGAGACCTTCCTAAGGGCAGAGCTATCAAGGAGGGAAGGAGAGCAGAGAGATGGAGATAGATCAAGAACCAATGATCTTATTTGAGCTCCTGGATCCAGCCATACCCGGATGTAGTGTATCTCTGTGCTTATCAATATGTGCATCAATAAATTCCCTTATTGGCTTAAGTCAGTTTGAGATAGGTTTCTTACTACCAGAATATTTCATCAATAAAATAGGCAATATGGTTTGTTTGGAAAAATACAGAGAAACCTAACCAACAGATTGTTCACCCCAAACATTACTATGATAAGCGAAGAGAAGAGATAGATCTCAATACATTCAACCTTCATATCTTGTGGCAATCCAGCCTGGTGAAGTTTTTGCATTTACCCTGTTACCTGAGACCCTGCAAACACTTCTCCCAAGCTCAGAAGAGCTTGACACCATAACCTGGGAATCACCACAATCAAGATCATGAACATGTCTATCACCCAAAACTTCCTCATGCCCCTTTGTAATCCTTCCCTTTCACCCCTTTTGCCCACACCCCTAAGTCACCCCTGGCCTGCTTTCTGTGGCTCTGGATTAGTTTGCAGTTTCTGGAATATTATGTAAATGGAATCATGCAATATGGACTCTTTTTTTGTCTGGTTTCTTTTTGTGTTTGTGGTAAAATATACATAATATTTGTAATTTTAATCATTCACAGTGCTGTGTAACCACCACCACTAGCTCAACCCAAAACTCTTCCATCATAACAACAAAAACTCTCATTAAATAATAACTCCCTCTCCTCCTAGTTCCCAGTAACCTCTATTCTACTTTCTATGTCTATGAATTTACCTATTCAAGAAACTACATTTTGCAAACCATATCTTCTAATTTTTCAGGTCTTTCCATAATTTGCCCACAATCTGTTTACTCTTATCTCTTCGTATTTTCTGATACACTTTCTCCAATCTGTTTTCTTGACACTCCATTCTCTCAACTACTATAATTATATCTATAGTCAATACCCCAAGTTTTAGCATGTTTAACCATTGAATGTTAGAGCTGGATTGAATCTTATGTGTCTGCTAGTCCACTCTCATTTAATAGGCTAGAGAGCTTAATAACTTGCTTGAAGCCACAAACAGTTGTTGGAAGAGATGGAATTTGAATACAGAATCCAAGTCTTTTAAAACAATTTAAAATGATTG
>NW_011888790.1:996635-1003983 GCF_000151845.1 Pteropus vampyrus
GCCCTTCTGTCCTGCATAGTTTCTTTTGAGAAATCAGCTGCCAGTCTTATGGGTGTTCCGTTATTAGTAATTATTTCTTTTTCTCTTGCTGCTTTTAATATACTTTCTTTGGCATTTTAATTATGATGTGTCTTGGTGTGGGCCTCTTTGGATCCCTGATTTTTGGAATTCTCTGAGCTTCCTTGGGTTTTATGTCCATTTCCTTCACCAAGTTAGGGAAGTTTTCCATCATTATTTCTTCAAACAGCTGTTCAACATCTTGATTTTTTTTCTGTTATGTGATTCAGATGAATATTTAGAGCCTTAATAGTGTCCCATATTCTCCTTAAATTATTTTTATAGTCTTGGCATCTTTTTTCTTGCCATTCTGATTGAGTTGTCCCAATTGGCTTTCCTGTCCTCTAGATAGAGCATTTGATCCTCTTCTTTATTCATTTTGTTTATTCTTTTGTTTATTCCATTTAATATACTTCTCATCTCAGATAATGTGTTCTCCATTCAGACTGGTTCCCTTTTATAATTTCCATTTCCATTTTTATCTCTTTGTTGGAGTTCTCTACATATCTCAAAAGTTCATTAAGCATCATTATAACTAAGGTTTTGAACTCTGCATCTGTTAGATTACTTGACTCCATTACATACTCTGTTCTGTTCTGTCATATGGTTTCTGCTTCTTTGTCTTCCCATTTTGGCTGCCTTTCTGTGTCTGTTTCTATGTACTAAGCAAAGCTCCCGGTCTTATTTGTGTGGCTTTGTGAAGTAGGTGTCCAGTGGGACAGTCCTGAAAGGGGTTCAGCTGCAGGCTAAATTTAGCCCAAGCCTCTGCCCCTCTGGGGCCACCTGTCAAGATTCAGCAAGCAATCCACAGATGCTGTGCTTATAGTTGCCTCAAAAGTCCACACCAGAAACTGAGGCCAGCTGCCTTCACCATTGTGAGTCTTGGCAAGGAGCACCTGACTCGCTGAGGATACACCTGGATGTGGCTTGGGTGGGGCCCGAATTGGGGGAGACAAGATTTCAGGAAATCCTCTGGGCGGAGGAATCTTTGTTATCCAGTTTGATGATGTCACTGCTATGGCAGGTCTGTGTCCTGCGCACTGGTAGAGGGGAGGGCTGAACAGGGAACAACGGATACTGCTGGCACTTCTGTACCCATCCAGTCTCCCGTTGGCCCTCACTCTGACTTGTCTCCCTGTAAGTCCCTGGTGTCCCCTGTGTGCAGCCAAACGGGCACTGGTGCTCAGAGCAAGCAGGTCTGCTACTGTGAAAATCTGCTTGCAGACGCGGCCCCTTTAAGAGGTGTCTGCCGCTGCCACTGCCTTCGTCTCAGCCACTCTGGATGGAGCAGCCCCACGTCCTCGCCCCATTCTACCTTCTGCCTTTGCAGGGTGCTTTCTTGGATTTCTCCGTAGTTGTATGGTTTGTTCATCTAGATCTCAGGCGATTTTTTCTTGCTGCTGCTCCTTGTTTCCATGACAACTTTGATTTGGTCGCCAGAGGAATGAACAGAACCTATATCATCTACGCCATTTTTTTTTTCATCTCTTGTCGGGTTTCTTTTATGCGATATAATTATTTTGAAATTCATCCATAATGTATCTGTCAAAATAGTTCATTTTTAAAAATTGTTGAATAGTGCATGTTTCATTGTACCAAAAATTTATCCATTTCCCTGTTGATGGACATTTGAATTGTTTCCAGTTTGAGACTATTCAAACTAAAGCTGCTATGTTCTTCCCACCATCCTGGAGCCTGTGGAGCCCTGCTGGGAACAGGACTTCTAAAACGACAAATACATCTGGAAGGCTGTAGTCCAAGGCCAGTTTTGCTTGCTATTAGCAGGGTCTCAGAAACCAGAGGGAGCACATAGCTCTTTTTAAAATTGAAGGTGTTTATGCTCCAGATGAAACTGAATTCTATCTAGGCAAGAGATGTGCTTATGTGTACAAGGCAAAGAATGACATAGCGACTCCTGGTGGCAAAAAGAACAAAACCAGGGTAATTTGGGGAAAGGTAACTCTTGCCCATGGAAATAGCAGCATGGTTCATACCAAATTCTGAAGCAACCTTCCTGCTAAGGCCACTGGATGCAGACTCTGTGTAATGTTGTACCCCTCAAGGATTTAAACTTATTGAAAGTAAATAAGTAAAAGTAGATTTGTTCTCTTGTATTTTTATTTAAAAAAAAAAAAAGTGCTGTGAAAAAAAAGAAAAAAAGGAACTACACAAACATGAGGGAAAAGGGTCAGCCAGCCACAATAGTAATTTTTAAAAATTTAAAAATAAAAATAAAGCTACTATGAGTGTTCGTGTACAAGTCTTCACATGGACATTTGCTTTCCTTTCTCTTGGGTAAATACGTAGGAGTGGAGTAGCTGGGTCATATGGTAGATGTATATTTAACCTTTTAAAAGCTGTTCAACTGTTTTCCAAAGAAGTCCTACCACTGTATTCCTACCAGCAACATGTATGAAAGAGTTCCAGTTTTTCCTCTCCAATTCTTGATATGGTCACTCTTTCATTTTAGCCATTCCGATAGGTGTGTAGCACTATCGCATTATGGTTTTAATTTGTGTTTCTCTAATGACTAATAATATTGAGCATCTTTTCATGTACTTATTTGCTATTTGTATATCTTTTTTTTTTTTTGTAAAGTTTGGTCAAATCTTTTGCCCATTTTTTGATTGGGTTCTTGGCTTTCTAGTTATTAAGTTTTAAAATTCATTATATGTTCCTTTATCAGATATGAGATTTGCAAATATCTGTGGTTCATCTTTTCATTCTCTTAATGGTGGTCAAATCTTTTGCCCATTTTTTGATTGGGTTCTTGGCTTTCTAGTTATTAAGTTTTAAGATTCATTATATATTCCTTTATCAGATATGAGATTTGCAAATATCTGTGGTTCATCTTTTCATTCTCTTAATGGTGTCTTTTAAAGAGAAGTTCTTAATTTTAATGAAATCCAACTTATCAGTTCTTTCTTTTATTAATTATGCTTTTGGCATCTTACTTAAGATATCTTTGCTTAACTTAATATCAAAAATTTACTACTATGTTTTCTTCTACAAATTTTATAACTTTAGGTTTTACATTTAGATCTGTAATGCATTTGAATGAATTCTTGTATACAGTGAGAGGTATGAATTGATGTTTATTTTAAAATGTGCAAAAAGCATAAAAATATCCAATTGTCCTAGCACAATTTGTTAAAAAGATTACCTTTCTCCACTAAATTGCCTTTTTACCTTTGTTGAAAATCAGTTGATCAAGTATGTGTGGGTTTATTTCTGGACTGTCTAGCCCACCTAAATACTGTTTTTCAAATTTTTCATCGTAGTAAAAATACATATGACAGAAAAGTTGCTTTTTAAACCATCTTTAAATATTCAATTTAGTGGCATTAGTTACATTCACAATGTCGTTCACCCATTGTCACTATTTTTTTCTTAAAAAAAAGGAAATTTTGAATTCCATTCCATCACACTGCCTGTTTTGTTTTAATATATATAAAGAAAATAATGTTAGTGCTCCAGAAAGATGAACCATATTTAGCCTGTAGCTTTGTATGGATTCCATACCATCCCTTCCTCCCTAGGTTGTACGAACTCCAATTTGAGAATCTCAGAGGACATCAGAATTTACAGAGACCTTAGAGGTCAGCTGGAAGTGCCCTTTGTTATACAAATGTGAAAACTGAGAACCCAGATGACATGCTGGGCAGTGACAGAGCCAGCTGAAAAATAAGAAATGCTATTTTTGTGCTGCTGAGGGCTTTGCACCAACTCCTGACCCCCGCCTCTACAAGATCTCGCTTCGATGCAATCAACTCTCCTCTCTGCCTCCGGATGACAGAAAAGTAAAGCAATGCCACCTTCCCCAGAAGATGGACTTGCGTTTAACCAAGGGATAGAAATGCCTCAAAGTCGACGAAAGGGGGAGATCAGGGACAGAAAAGCTCAGCTACAAGAAGGAACCCCTCAAGTGCGCCCACTGTGGAGAGGATGCTTAGAAGGAGTCTTCGCAAGGATGACACTAGGCAGCAATTTGTACCCTCAGGATGGAGTGCGGCTTGTCAGTACAAATAAAAACAGTGCCATTTATGGACCTGTTTAAAGAATGCTAATGAGCAGCCCTCCCTCCCTTCTCTTAATTCCTGTCGGTTGCCCCAGTCCCTTTCCCACAAACGCTGAGAATCTTGATCCGATTTATCACACGAAGTGGGGTTTCCTAGTCTTCTTGGAAGTACAGTAGTTCCCCGCTCTCTGCGTTTTCACTTTCCATGTTTTCTGTTACCCTGGTCAACTATAGTCCAAAAATATTAAATGGAAAATTCTAGAAATAAAGAATTCATAAGCTGTAAATTGCACACTGTTCTTTGTAGTGTGATGAAATTGTGCACCCACCACTCTGTCCCACCCCGGATCACCCCCTTGTCCAGCGATTCCACACTGGTTGTGCTCCCCACCCATCGGTCACTTAGCAACTGTCTCAGTTATCTGATCGACTGTCACCATATTGCACTGATATCTAGAGGTCTGCAGTGCTGGTGGACTCCACTCTGAAAATGTTTTCATTTTTCTCAAGTTCAAATAATCCTTATTTTACTTAATAATGGCCCCAAAACACTGGAATAGTGATAATGGCAATTCAGACACGCCAGAGAGAAGCTGTAAAATGCTTAAGTGAAAAGTTGAGTACTGTAAGATATTTTGAGAGAGACCACATTTACATCACTTTTATTATAGTATATTGTTATAATTGTTCTGTTTTATTATTAGTGTTGTTAATCTCTTACTGTGCCTGATTTATAAATTAATCTTTAAAATAGGTATGTACGTATAGGAAAAAACATAGTTTATATGGGGTTTTGTACTCTCTGTGGTTTCAGGCATCCACTGGGGGTCTTGGAACAGATCCCCCATGGATAAGGCAACTGTATTTTATAGAAAAAATGGAGGCACAGAGAGGTTAAATAACTTGCAAAGGTCACACAGCTTGCCAAGACTGTGTCCAGAGGCCTTAATGAGCACCTTACAGGCGTCTCCCATCGACCCTGTTGACTGCTCCCTTAACCTCTTCCAACCTGATTTACGGACACTGCTGTGAAAGCTGAACAGCCCTGATGAGCAGAGCCACTGAGCATGCAGGTGGCCAGTTGAAAAATACGTGAAGCCAGGCTGTGGAGGAAGGCCCGGCCTCCTGGTGGGCTCTGAGTCACACAGGTCAGCCGGGGCTGGCCTGCTCAGCCTGTCACCCTCAGCTGTCTCTCTGTGTTGCACAGCAGAGCCGGGGCTCAGAGATGGGAACTGCAATTTACAAGCTCTCGGGCAAAATCAACTTTCAGGTGAAGAAAACCCACATACCGGGTAGGTTACATTTGCTTCTGACAGTCTGATGGCACCTGGCCTGCTGGGAGGATGAGTCTCCACGTTGGTTCAGTCGTTTTGCCTTTGATATTCTAGAAAGACCCTGCTAGCCTGCAGGGCTAGGGAAAAATGCTTCAGCTGGGCCTGCCGTTTGGGTTTCTTGTCAGCTGAGTTCGTTCAGAAGCCAGTCACAAGGACGCCTTATTTCTCATAGGCAACCGTGCTTTCGAATTTTGCATGAGTTAAACGAAAGATGGAGACCACAGAGCCCTGCAGTTCCTTTCTATCACAGGGCAGCTCGGTAGGTCGGATTTTCCATAACAGATGTAACATTAACTCCAGCATTATTTTGACTGGTTATAAATATCAAAGACATGTGTTTTGCAGTTCAGATTCTTCCTAAAAAGACTCAAGGATTTCCAGGCTTTAGGCCACGGCTCCTGAGTCTTTCTTGAGAAGCAACAGAAAATGCGTTCAGGCTTGCTGTGCTGGAAAAATTGTGGGAGGTGTCCCAGTATAGCGGCACACCTGCAAACGTGTGGGACAGCCTGGCGTTTCCTATACCTTCGAAAAGTGGGTAGTTCTTTATTGTCAACAAAATCGAAATGAAGATTTAACAGAAGTTAAATATTGAGTAAAAGAGTGGGAACTCCAGTTTTGCCAGTGGCTGATAGATTTCCCTTCCTAAGGCTAATAAAAAGCTGTGTAAGTTTAAAAGTGAGAAGGTGGCTCATAAAGGGTGTGTGTGTGTGTGTGTTTGTATTTAGAGTGAGAAGGGCTGGAATGGACTGAAAGAGGAATGTTACTTAGTTTTAAGCCATGACTTGTCTTGTTTCTTGGTGTGAGCAGCCTGCCTTCGTGCTCATTTGTGGTGAAGTGGCAGATATTCTGCCCTGAAAACGTTTTCAGGGCAGAATATCTGCCGCTTCACCGATTATCTTATTACTATTATCTAGAGGCTCTCACAAAACCAATAAGTAATTGTATTTCTAGAATAGCTTGCCTGGTAGTAAGACAAAGCATTACCATGTTTCATCATATCTAAGACATCATCAATCGTGACATAATTTTTTGCGCTATTAAGAAAGGAAAATGCTGTCCATTACACCATGGCATGCCATTCATTGTAAGACACGTGCCCATTTCAGAGACGTCTACTTGTAAAAAAAAAAAAAAGTGCCTTTCAGTATAGGAAAAATTTGGTAGATAGCCCTGCAAAGCTCCTTTTAGTCTTATAAGAGTATCCCTATAAGAGTATTGCCATTCTATTGAAACTCCATTTACAATAAGGGGATAAAACTATGCTGATGCTTAGGTTTTGCTTTCCCTTCCTTCACGTAGGCTTTTAACAGCAGGAAATAGTGGGCCTGCTGTACGCTTGACATTGTAAAATTAATTATGAATGAGAAACAAAAATGCATCAAAAGAGAAAATGTTTCCTAATGGCATTAGTGAATTCCCTCTTAGAATAGCACAAAGCTCTCTAATTCAGTTTGTCTCTTAGGTTTATTATCATGTAGGCACACATAAATAATAAGTGTCAATCTAGTTCCCAGATAAGGGAGAGTCATGAGGATTCACAAAAATTAAATTAAAATAAATTTTAAAAAGATGGTGCACAATCTTGGAGAAATATGAGATAAGGAATTAAAATATATATCTCATTCTATTTTGAATTAAATAAGGAATTCTGTAGGATTTCAGTTCCAGTTCCATTTGGGGGCAGATGAGAACAGAAGGCGAGCACACAGGCGAAGAATGCAATGCCCTTTTTCCTCTCAGTATCATGTCTATATTTTATTATCATGTCTATATTTTATTCTATTCTTCCCCCTGCCTGGCAGAATGTGGTTCAACTTCTGGAAGGAATGGTCTATACCAGGGGTCCCCCAACCCCCTAGCCACAGACCTGGCTCCGTTCTGTTAGGAGCCGGACTGCACAGCAGGAGGTGAGCAACGGGAGCCAGTGAAGCTTCATCTG
>NW_011888790.1:1006306-1027782 GCF_000151845.1 Pteropus vampyrus
TGAGGGAATTTGATAGTGGTGATGGTTGGACAACATTATGAATATAGTAAAAAGAACTGAATTTAACTCTTTAAAATGGTGACTTTTGTATTATGTGAATTTTATCTCCACTTGAAAATTGCAAAAATAAAAATTGTAGTAGCCTAATTTATTGTGAATATATATTGTGAAATATATTCACTGATATTATGTTTAGATCTCAGAGAAGACCAAGACAGTCTGGGTTTAAATACTCAGAACACTGTTGTGAACAAATGGGCCTTTCAAAAACACATTTTTATACTCCAGGTCAGATGCTGGCTTTGGGATCTTATATTCCCTCTGCCTGGGGGATGGAGACAGACCCATATTCATCTAATCAGGAACCTCATGTGCTTTCTCTTTCAGAGGGTAAATATATATGTCATTCTTACTGCCGAGACCTGGTACATCTGGATTACCCACAGAATGGGAAATTACCAAACCGTGTGCCCACTTGCGAAGTAAGACACTCAAGCAAAAAGAACATTCAGGTAGGCTCTCTCTGGTACTTGCAAAGTTCTGAGTTTCAAGCAATGCCATCACTCACGTGCTCATGCATGGTCTTCCACCCTCATAGCTTACCTGTGTATCTTCACAGGCTCATGTTCTTTCTTTACCATCGCTCTGTCCATGGAAGCTTAACTATGGGTTGTGATTTTAGAAATAACATGATAGAATGTATGAATAGTTTATCCAATGGATTTGGGATAAAATAGGAGGCTTTAATCCGTGCAATTACACATCCATGTTCAGGATGTGGTCTTGCTGACAGGCGTACTGACGGCTGCTGAAAATAGAACATGAAGTTTGAATGTGTGTGTTGGCTCTTTCTTCATCTGATAAAGAACCTCAGCATGAACGCCCTGCTAGGGAACCTATCCATTTTTACTGGTGTCATTAAAGCAAGTATCTCCAACTCGTAGGTTATCTACTTGCAACATCTCCTCAGCCTGGTTTCTGCCAGCAATCCCATCCTCATTGTTTTCCCCATTTTGCTGAAATTTCCAGAAGGAAAAGGAGTACAATTGGCAATGAGGCCCACTCCTCTGCAAACTCAATCATTTCTAGCATCTTCTCCTCCGACACATCAAGAATTTTCTTTAAAAGTCTGTTGTTGTTTTTTTTCCAGAAGGTTGGGGACACTTGCATTAAATGATCTGTGGTGTCTTGTTAATTTCTGAGAGCTCATTGGAGTGTCTGAATAGGATTACTGAAATGAGGCAGCAATATCTATCTTTCGTTCATAGGTGCATGAAACTATTATTCAATTAGGGGCCAAGAGGCTGAATCCCCCTGACCAGCAACGCTGAGTACAAAAGACCAGATCCATGGTTTTGCCACTTGCTTTTCCCCTAATGAAGTTAACTCTTCATCAAGATAGTAATAGCAGTTGTGCAGAGTTTATTTAGGGTGTGTGGTTCACATCCGCTGATTTAGTCACATTTGCAACTAAATCAAATGGGAATTTAGTGGATGTGAACTGAGAATCTGTAAAGGGTATGAAAAATAGCTTTTCTGATGGCTTCATTTTAAGTAGTGACTGATGTGAATTTTTTGACTGGAGCCTATTGAAGTTCCTGCAAAGTTGTACACGCCTTAAAACCAGCTTCAGAAAAATGCCTTCATCTCCGGAAGAAAAGCTTAGATTAGAGATGCAGTTTGAAATTTAATAGGAGGACTTTGGAATGAACAGAGAAGAGAATAGAGGTATTATCAGAAGCTCTAGGGAGAACAAATATATGCTTGTTTGGCTTGCACAAATGTAGAGTTCAAGTGTAAGGTTTACACAAATGTTTTAGGAAGCTTCTCAGAAGGTACCTGAACTACCAGTGCCTGAATAATTTACATTATTTTTATAGATTTAAAAAAAAAAAAGTAATACTGAGCTCTCCTATGTGACTCAAAAGTTTTAGAGAATAATAAAGCAATTTAATATTTAGTTTATTTTAGTCCAATTATTTTTAAATTGTAGAATTCTAGATTTAGAAGTTAATGTTTCAGGGAGTCCCAGATTTGGTTTGCTAGACAGAGCCATGCAGAATGTGTGAAAAAAGTCTTCCCAACAGGCTGAATATAAACTTTTGTATGAGGGTAAGAATGTCCCCAACTGGGAATGCCGCCCTAGCATGTAATGTCCTGTATGTATATCTAGTGGTGCTGAGAATTAAATTCGATCTTGAGTACTTTCTTTTCATGAGGCATACCCAAAATGTGGTACTATACTACAGTGTTTTAATATTCTACCTCATCGATCTACTCTTGTGGACTGGGATTTGATACTGTGCTCTGGCTTTAAAGGTACAAAATAATATATGCAATGGTTTTAACGTGATTAATAAGCTTCTGAGTCTTGGCAATATTTCAGGACTCAAGATATTAACGTTTTGGAAGTATCAGCTGATTATATTACGAGAGCTCTCTATAATCCCCAATGTTACTGGCTTCGGCCGCTGATAAAAGGATAAACTTCAGAATGGTTTCAATTCAGTGGAGAACTTTGAAAAGAACATTCAAACAGAATTTCCTAGAAGCTGCAGAATTTGGCTAAAAACCAAGAAAACAATTCTCTGACTTCTATTTTGCTGCTGCGTTTTGATATGATGAGGACTTTGAAAGATTGCTGGAAAGCAGTTTTCAACTATAAGATATATTTTAAAACATATTTAGTTATTTATCAACTTTAGATTTTTGTGAAACCTGGTATCCACTTTCTAATTTCAATACCATAAAGATTATAAAATTCAAATTTGAATGACTTTTTAAATTAAATGCTTTTGTATTGCTTATATTTTTGTGATCATGAAAGTAAAGCATAGTTATTGCAGAAGTTTTGGAGAATGTAAAAAATGTTTAAGGAAAATTGCCTACAATCCACCACTCATAGATAATCACTCTTGATATTTTAATGTCTTTCATTCTTCTTTTTTCAGTATCTATTGTCTCTATTTCTTTGTAAAATTGGAATCATTAGCTAGATACATACAAACACACACACACACACACACACACACACAGATATCTTCACTCTTCATCACAATGTGCCCATTTTCACTGTCACTCTACATTCTTTGAAACCATGATCTCTAAGGTATAATAGTTCACCTTAAGGATGTTTCATACTTGATTTAACAATTCTGTTTCTTTTGGTGCTGTTTTTTACTGTTATATATAATGCCACAGTAACATCTTCGTATGAAAATCTTTCCCCACATTTCTGCTTATTTCCTTAGTACAGACTCCTGAAGAATTACTTAAGAGCTTTAATGGCTCTTGACACATACTGCCAGAAAGTTTGTACCAGTTTACACCCTTACCAGCAGTTCTTAAACAGGCTTATCTCAGTATAAATACACCTGTAGTCTTTTGCGTAATAGATTCCATTTAAAAATTCGTGTGTGTGTGTGTGTGTGTGTGTGTGTGTGTGTGTTTAAGGCTTAGTCCTTTCAGACTTGGTGGGTGAAGTGGGGAAATGATTTTGCCGTTTGGTCCATTCCAGTGTTTCAAATTCGAATAGTGAAGTTAGAACTCAGAGACAGTGATTTTGTGACCCCAGGGTGTGGGCTTCACAATCGATTGTCCTCTTGAGATTCAGAGTAGATCTTTTTCCAAAGCATGGAAGGAACTGGCAAGAGAACTGGCAGAAAAGGGGAGTACAAAAGCCCGCCACCACCTGTGTTTCTGATTGAGGCAAAGATGGAATGTAAGAGCGAAAGGTGTTAGAAGAGATATAGGAAATTAGAAAAACAGCCTGGATTATTAAAATCTCTGAGGGGTTTGACAAAATGTGAGGAGCGATTGTCTGTTCTTCTCCCAGCTTTAGATCCCACAAGCCACCAAGTCATTCTTAAAGCCATTGTGTTTTAGCACTTTTAAACTACACACTCAGATTTTTAATTATTTCCCATACAGCAGCAATGATTAAGGTTCAACCACATGAAATGGGCATTTTTGTAGGTCAAAGCTGAATAAATACCAGCTAATTTTATAATGCTCAAACTCAAACATATTTAGGGAATTATTCTTAATCATTATGAGCTAATGTTAATGTTTTGTGATGACAAGACCTGCAGCATGACCTACACCTGGCTCCTCAACTTTGAGTGGGCGGACTGGGCCGTCAACTTCTCTTCCTGGGCTCATGGAGACAGGGGTCAGGATAATTGGTTTTGTTTGTGACAACCACCAGAGGGCGCTCTGGTATTGACTACCGCGTATTTGCACGTTAGCCACATATTCCAATGGAAAAAGTAAATATATAAAGATTGCTAGTATTTATCGAGCACTTACTGGTCAGAACTAAGGTTTAAACATATAATCATATCGTTATCATTTTTATTGTTAACATTAATTAGGCTTCTATGTGCTCTCCACATATTATTTCGTTTCATACTTACATGATAGTTCCATCAGCAAGATATTATTTTTATTTTTACAGATGAGGAGCTTGAGGCTTACAGAGGTTAAATAATTTTACAAATGAAAAAAATAAAACAGGGATTCTCTCTATAGGCCTAGCTCCGCATTACAATTCTTTTTCCTTCGCTCTCTCTTTTTTCTCTGAGAATCTAAAGGAGATGTAGCTTTTCTTAAAAAGAAAAAAAGCTGAAGCTAATGGCCATAAAGTCAGTAAACTTTCCAGTCCTGCCTGCCCAATGCTAAGGCACCACAATGTCCTGCCACCCCCAGTCCTGCTCCCACACATTTCTCAGGCTACTATGACTCCTTTTCCCCCTCAAGCTTGCCGTAGATGACTATCTGATCTTGTTTTCACCCATATTCAAATTCAGAGGGGTAGGAGCAGACGAGAGGAGAATGTTAGGATTCTCCACAACCCTCAAAGATGGCAGCTATACTTACTTCTGTAGCACTTTACAATATATGCACAAACTACCTACACATAGACTAAGAGCAAGGAGATATAGGAATACAGCCACCTCTAGTTGGGTGGCCTTAGTTAAGTCATTTAACCTCATCCATAAATGTATATACCACATGTAATATCTCATTCTTAGAGTTGTGATGGAGATTTAATTAGACAACGCAGAGAAAAGTACTTAGCCCAGTGCTTGGCATGAAACTACTCAATTAACGTTAGCTAATGTTACTATTTTCTTTACTTCTCCCAACAACCCTATAAGGTAGGCATTTAGCACAGAATCTGACTTAGAGCACAATTTGTTGCATGATCGTGGTTAACAGAAGAGCAAACTGGAGTTGCCTAGAGGCCAAGAGATTTGCCAAGGCCCACATCTCGTGTTACCATTACAAAATATTTTCAAAAATGTTTTCAGAGTTTTGGTAGGTGAAACTCAGAGCTATTATTTTCAAATGGATTCTAAGACACAAATAGCACTGCAAGCCCACCTCACGTGAGTGCTAGAGACTTTTCAACAGCCGTCAGAAAATATTTGGCATTGATCCGTTGAGAAGCCAACAACGCTGTCAAGCCCTCACCCTGGTGTTTAGAGGAGCCTTCAAGTTGATTTCATTTAAATATTTAAATGTGACTCTGCGAACAGTTAACATTTTCTTTATGTTTTGATCGTGTTTAAAAGAACATGGGAGACTATACCTTGGGGGGGTTGGGGTCAGAGCGGGTAGGGAGAACAAGAAATAAAGCACGGTGGGAACGCTGAGAACTGAGGCTTGGGGGACCTCGGGCAAGAGATTTGAACCCTGGGCTGCGTGGTTCTTTTCCAAAATGAGCAACTTGAATTCTGCTTTTAAATTCCTATGATCTTGTGATTCTTTCTACTCTTCTCCTGCCAGTTTTTCCACATTCTCTTAGGTATCACACAATGAGTTATAGTCTCAGTACCAACTTTAAATGTCTGAAAGTTAACAGCTTTTTCTTTCCAGAAGCTTTATTCATATGGTCTTAAGAAGCTGGCTCGGTAATTATACTAGGTCCCGTCATTAATTAAAGAGAAGAGGTAAAGTCCTTTTGTAGATTTAAACTGATTCAGCAGTAAATGAGAAGCAAACAGCTCTCCGTCTAAGCACTTCTTTTTCCTGGGCACAGAACTAGTGGGCAACATGGATGCCCCTGGGTGGCTAAATGTCCTGACATCGGGCCATGGAGAGCTGAAAGGGCCCTGTTTGTGAAAATGGTTCGGCTATGTTTTCTAGCTAAATTACTGCTAAGAAATTTGAAATTTTTATTAAGAATTATAGGAAAATAGATGGTTCGGGGTAATATGTCCTTCACAAGGAGAAATATAACATTTGGGGTCAAAAAATATTTGATGTTCTATCCAGGCCACAGAATCGCGAAATCTCTAAGAGAGACCGGACCTTGGGTGTCAGTCGGGTTGGACCCCTTTCCCAGTCCAGTTTATAACTTGAGACAAGTGACCATCAGTCTGCACTTAAACATCTCCCCTGAAGGCGAGCTTGTTGATTTAAGAAGTAAGTACAGTGGTCCTCAACATGGTTAGGGCTACCAACTCTGGATACTGAACAAGGCATGTCTCCCTGCAGTTTTAGCCCTTGGCACAATCTCTGATCCAAGGAAAAGAGAATAGCATCCTCTGAGCCTGCTGGACAATGCGTGAGCCACTCTCCAAATTCCACTCTGCCTTTTGTTTTTTCAAACCACAGCTGGCACCACGTGAGTTAGTTTGTGTTCTCTGAGAAACAGAAGCCAAGATAGGATTAGATGGGTAAGGAATTTATTAGGGGAACACTTGTGAAGGACAAAGGGGAGGGAGTCAGAATAGGTAGGGAGAGCCAGGAGGGAGAGCGGGGAGAGGAAGAGTCTTGGGCTATCGTCACATGGGCAGTTCAACCAAGGCGATGGCGAGGCCTTGAGTCAGTCACTCACCGAAGGAGTCCTGCGTCTTGTGGGAATGGGCCTGCTTTAGTCTCCCCTCCTTGCTCAGTCTCACTGGCTGGGAGCTGCCTGTGGAAGTGTGGTCTCCAAGTAAATGTGGAGGTGGGTCCCAAATGTCAGCCACAGGGGCCATCCATCATTCACACTCGCCACAGCAGCAAATCTGAGTGGTGCATTTTCATGGTCACGGCAAGCTCCCACCACGATCCCTACAGCCAGCCTACTTATATCACCATTGTTTGTATATCTCTTGAGTCACAGAATAAGGAGGTTGGATCTAACCTCAGAGACAATTTCATTTAATGTCTTCATTTAAAGATGAAGAGAGACTCAACAAACTTTCCCAAGGTACAGGAATTTTGGATTTAACTTTTGGTCTTGTGTGAAGCCTTTTCTGCACGTTGCAGCACATTTTATGTTCCTGGCCCCGGGGACTAGATGCTAGTGGTCTCCCCACCCCCACCCTATCTACTGACAAGAAGAATCCCTCTCTCTTTGTCTAAAAAACTCCCTGGAGGCAGTAGAGTCCCAAGTAGTAGCTCATTGAACAAAGTCAGAATTATTGTGCAGATATGACTGACCCCTGTACAAAGCACTTGCACAACACTTAACAAAAAATGTCCCAGTAAGCCCAGCCACTACTGCTTCAGGGAGCGTCTGCATCTTGATAGCATTTATCTCATCTATGGAAGCTCGGTAGACATCCTGGTGAAGAAGACCATCCTAGGCAATTCTGTGATAGTTCTACTTGCCTTCTTAGTATCTCCACATGAGTGGATGCAAAGTATCTCAAAACAAAACTGATGTTTCCATCCTTTCCCCATACCACTCCTCTCTACCTGTACCCCCCATCTTTCCCTTCTAAATAAATGACATCTTTCTGCAACTAGTCTTCCAAGCTAAAAACCTAGGAATCTTCCTCGATTCTTCTCTTCCTCCCCACCTACAATGAACAAATTCAGTTGGCTTCGCCTCCAAAATATAACTAATGTCTACCTACTTTCCTCCATGTCCACGCTGTCACCCTCGTTCAAGCCTCCATCATCTCTCACTGGCACCACTAGGGTAACCTCCTAGCATCTCTCCTGCTTGTTTTACACACAGCAGCCAGAGAATCTTTAAAAATGTAAATCAGATTACATCACACACCTGTTTAAACCCCTACTGCCTTTAAAATAAGATCTGCATTCTTTTCTATGCCTGACAAGGCCCTTTGTGATCGGGCCCTTGCCTACCTCACTGAACTTGGCTCATACCACTGCTCCATTCAATCATTGTATGCTCGCTCGGCTGACTCTTTCTCTGTTCCTCAAATGTGCAAAGCTCGGTCCTGAGCTCCTTTGCTGTTCACTCACCCAGAAATATTCTCCCCAGAGCCTCTCTCAACTGGCTCCTTGATTCAGGTCTCAGTTCAAATGTCACTTTCTCAAGGGGGTGTCCCCTGACTACCCAAACAAAGTAGCCCCCACCCCACTATTATTCTCTAACATATTACCCTGTCTTATCCTCTTCATACCACTTACAATCTTCTGACTTTATTTTGTTTATTTCTTGTCTCCGCTATTTATTTATTTATTTTAGGCAAGGCAACCCTTGGTTGACCTCACAGATGGCAAGGACCTTGTCAGCTTACAATCCTTTATTTATTTTTATTTTTTATTTTTTACGCCTGTAGCACCTGGTCTTCCTAGGTGGTCTCTCATCCAAGTACTAACCAGGCCCGACCCTACTTAGCTTCAGAGATCTGATGGGATCGGGCTTGTTCAGGGTGGCACGGCCGTAGACTTGTCTCCACTATCTAGAATGTAAGTTTCATCAGAGAAGGGGCTGTGTCTGTTTGTACACGGCTGCATCCCTAGCGCCTATCCCAGCTTGGCACGGAATGAGTTCTCAAAAATATGTGTTGAATATATAAATAGTACCTTCGAGGTACATGGTCTCTGTATATCTAATGCCATTGTAGATTTTGATCATCGACTTAGATCTTTTGGCTTTCAATATACAGCATCTGAAATGCTGGGGTTTGTTGTCTCAAACATTGTCAATTGTCAGTATTGACTTCAACTATCTACTAATAGACAATATTTGCTATTTGACAATGGAACATGTGTAATTTCAAAAGAATTTTTTTTATAAACAAATAAGTGAGGGGCCCCTGCTCCCTGATAACTACTATCTTAATTTTATTGGATTGGCGAATGATCATTCTTTGTTAGCCCCTAAATTCAGTAAATGCCTTCTCTCCCCCATTGCATTTCGATAAGCTGCCACCGCCAACAAAGAGGCAATCATGTCCTTTGAGAAAATAATTCAGTTATGTGTCAACAATTTGACATAAATTTTTAACAACCTCAAAACTAAATTCTGCATACATAAGTAGTAGAAGGTGCGC
Source organism: Pteropus vampyrus (assembly GCF_000151845.1). NCBI lineage: Eukaryota > Metazoa > Chordata > Mammalia > Chiroptera > Pteropodidae > Pteropus > Pteropus vampyrus. The sequence continues at coordinate 1,015,552 of NW_011888790.1, forward strand.
TACTATCCTGTGAGCAAGAAATGAAAGGCTGGCAAGTTTCATGCTTCAGTTTTGGGTATGTGCTAGGAGGGCACTGGGCAGTGGGGGAGGGGGGCATCTTTTTTATACAAATTACCGTTGCCCAGAGGACTGAAGAGTCTTGCTGATGGAACTCTGTCCAGGGTAAGAGAAGAGGAAAACATTTCTAAGAATGCTCACCATCCTAGACATTTCTGCTTTTTTCCTCCCCAAAGAATGTGAACCATCTTGTTTTACATTTTTTTTTTTATCATTTAATCCATTTGCGTGGCACTGTTGCAAAGCATCTGAAAAACACATTCCAAAGCAGAACTCCTTGGAAGAAAGGCCATTGGCCTCAAAATTCAGTGTCTAGCAGTGCCTTGCACCTACTGGGCATTCACCAGTATATTAACTAGACCCAGAAGTCCTGATAGGAAACAGGGCCCCAATTCCCAGTGGCTTCCTCATGAGATTCATTGCCAAAATCACGAAAAGTGAAGGTGAAAAGTAAGGGGGCGGTGTGTTGAGGTGGTAGAAAATAAATCCTAAAATGGCAAAGCTTAGATGCATATGAATTGAGGGTTCCACATGCAGCCACTCAAGAATTCTTCAGGGCAGAGACCAATAGACCACAGGTCATTACAGTCAGAAGCTCACAGTGAGACTTTCAAAGATGGCCAGCAGGTTTACAGCAGATAAGACGTTTACTTTTCTAAACCATTGTGTACTTTGCATCTGTGAAATGGAGGTTATACATGTCTATCCCTATCTCCCTTGAGGGCTAAGGTTTCTAGACTCTTGAAAGTCTGTGGTGGTGTTTTTGTTGTTGCCAGGTGGAGACCAAGGGCAAAAAGCAGTTGTTAAAGTGATTAGGTCCAGATTAAGTAGAGCCTTGTATGGGCTGGGCCTGAGACCTTGAATCCTATCCTTTGGCAGATCAGCAGACATTGCAATCCACCAAGGGCAGGGATAATTGATTCTCTCTCTAAGGGCCCAGCAGTAAAGGAGCAGCTGGGGTTTGCAACTGTTGGGGGAGATCAATTTCAAGAGGCCTGGTTAGAAGAAGCCTGTTGCAGGAGCTGGGATAGGAGACAAAGGCGTGGGTGCACAGCGATTCCCTGTGGGAGGGACCTGGGTGACACTGTACCTGAACCCAAGAGGGTGGTAGCCACACCCTGGTTCTCAGTCCTGCCTTTATCAGTCACAGCTACAGCAGCAACTCGAGTGCAGGTACAAAGAAATGGAAGGAAACGCCTCTCCAGTGGCCACACTAGCACCTCCTCTCTGGGGAGAGGCAGTGACTGGCAGCACTCACGGTACCGTGCTCCCCTCTCTGGCCTGGGCACACACTATGGAATGTTTCCCAGCCTCCCTTGCGTTAAGTGTGGCCATGTGACTGCGTTCCCCCCACTGGGGGGAACGGACGTGCTGTAGGCCACTCTGGGGCCTGGCCTGGAAAACCTCCTATGGACAATCATCGCTCTCTTCCTCCACTGGCTGAATGGAGACAACTTTGGGAAGCTGTTTTTCTTCTTCCTAGGGGGCCCTAGGCCTTGGTAAGGATCATTGATCCACATTCAAGTTGGGCTGGGGCCTTTGTCCATAGCTACATTTCCTCACCTTCCCCCAAACATAGCGCATGGCGGTCATACCTTCTTCTCCGGTCTTTGTTTCCAGAACAGCCTCTGGACTCTACCAGAGCTGGAGCCGTAGATGGGCTCTTCCTCAGCTGTTTGGGAGTCCCACTCTACGGAAATTCCAAAAGATATCTCGTTTTCTTTCATTCACCCACCTGCAGCAGCCCTAAGGCGTAACAAGCCTTTTCTGAGTTGACTGCCTTCCCCTCACTGAAGTTGCCAGGCCAATTAGAAGTTTCAAAGTGGAATGTGAGAACAGTTGGTGAGGACTGAGTTTTGCTTTAGAAGAAGTTTTGGTCGGGACATGTTTATACCTATGTGAGTGTTCAGTGATACGGAAATAGAAATGTATGTGGATGGCGGCTTCTCTCTTGTCCCTCCCTCAATAATGTCCTCTTCTGCCCAAATCACTCCCCGCTCTCTTAGAAAAGCCCTTTTGTAGAAAAGTCATTCCCCTTTCTAGAAAAGCTATCCTTCACTGTTGCTGTTGGAGCCTCCAGAGCTCCTTTGGGGGCATAGCTTCTTAGCACAAATTAGAAAAAGGCCCCTCCTCTGGCAGTCACATCCCCACCCCGGATCCCCCGCCCGGCGGGGGGAGGGCAGGCTGCGTTCAGCCTCCACCTGGCCTCCAGCCCGGTGCTTGCACCACAGTGCACAAACTGCACACCTGCAGCGCTGGTCCCTTGTATCTGGCTGCTGACGTCTTCCCCCCATGTTGCCGTGAGTTATAAATAGTTCCTCCCTCCTTCGGCTCATTACTATCACTCTAGGGCAAGTCTTAGGGACCTTAAGGTGACCAGGGGTGATTTTAGGTACACTGTGCCAAACAGAATTCCATGGACTGATCTGAAAACACAGCTATCTTAATATCATTGTTTCTATGGGGAAATGTATTCCTAGCTCTTTTCGAAACACCACCTTAAAAATAAGTCTTCAGGGGACAATCTGTCTATTCAAAACCCGGGGCCTGCCTGTGATGTATTTGACTTTCTTCTTCTCGTCCTCAGGCTTGTGAATGTCTGTGGCTTACTCTAACTTTGGTCTTAGCTGGCTCAGATTTGACCCTGGCTCTCTCAGACTTTGCTTTTCAAGTTGCACAAACTTTGGAGAATAGATTTCTGCATGTAGTATTTTCTTTGAAACTTGAACCCTAAGCACAGGACATATCTTTGTAAATGACTGATTTAATTAAAAAGTGAACAGATGCTAATGATATGCATTTCTCCTCTCCAAATGCTTATTTTGGTGCCATCTAAAACTGATGTTTAGTGGCTGACGGGTTAGAGCACAGAGGTAGCTCAGACTTTTCTGCCTGAAAGTTCTCATCTGGGCATTATAATGTTATCAAGGGACAAACAAAACTAAACTCAACACCATCACTTGACCGCACTTCTGATTTATAATTCTCCCTGCAACCACGCAATTTGAGCAGAAGGCCTTTTCTGAAGCGTGTTTTTAATTTTAATATCTTTTCATACTGGCCTCTTTCTTTGTCATCTACCATGTGTGCATCTGGCTTAACTTGCTGACTAGAATATTGAAATATACTTCTAGCTGGCAGTCAGAAACAAAGGGAAAAATTGTCTGAAGAGCCGTTTAGCTGCCTGCTTCCCCCCCGCAACACCCGCTTGCTTATATGAACAACCCCCACAAGAATCTAAGCTGCTTTTGTATTGATGTCAGTCATGACATTTCCCACAGGGTCCTGATTAGCTTTGAAAAAGTGAGGGTTCTGCCATTTCAGTGTGGTTCATCACAGCCCAGTGACGTGTTATGCTCTGCCACATAGGAGAGACTTGAGGGGCCTCGAGTCATCTGGCAAGCCAGATTCCAGATTAAGAAGTCTGCAAACCTCACTCAAGGTCATATCCTTTTAACTCTCCCTGTTTTCCAGCTCCTCAGAAGCCAATCAGGATGGTTTCAAGGAATTGGCAGTGACTTCATCTGGAAGCATTTTCCTGAAACATGTAAATATTTGCACCTCAGGGGACTCTCTGACTCCAGGAAGGTTTACACAAGTGTGCACTTGGTGGAGGTGAAGCGTAGCTCATGGACACGCTGAGAAAAACCTAGCAGGAAAGGTCTACAGGAACAGCGAGGCAGGGTGGGTGTGAAACAGGTGGGACCCACAGAAACGTCCTTAGGAGTGATGGTTCGTCTCTGAGCTTGTCCTGCTCTGTGCTTTACAATGACGCACTGCAGATGCCCGCCCCAGAAATGGCTGCAGAGAGAAGAGAAGCTGTCAGGTTTTTAAGACAAGGGCTACAGAGGACTGGGCGGCCACTTGGCAACAGCAAATGAGGACAGCCCCTTAAACCCAAATACAACTATGAAGCCTCACTATTACCTGGCAACGGAGGGGAGAGCTGGCAATGTGACTGTCTGGAAATGCTCTGCGCAGGGCTGAGCCTTCAGCATTAATAAGTTTCTCCTCTGCATTTTCTTTTCTTTAAGACACCTGTGTTCTTTGGCTGCCACAAGGGGGAAAAAGCCAAGCGCTGGCAGCCTCCCGTAATCTTGGCTTTAACAGCGTCGCACTAGTCATTTTCAGCAATGATCTCCCTATCATAGATGTTCTGTGGAGAGATTTGTGACACTTTCTTTGAGCGGTTCCAATGCATACATTAAAATCAGGAGATGAATTCTGTTCGCATCGTCTGTCCTCTCTTCTCCCCAGATTCCCAAGTGCTTGGCCATGCCCAGCCATACGTGGCTGTATACACAAACCAAGGCAGGCTGGTGAGGATAGTGAGGTCTAGTAGAGTGATTTTTGAGATTCTGCTGGTGCTAGAATTGCTCATGTTTATCTATTCATTCTGATAGCTAGAGGGCAGAGTTCCTTCCACCAAGCTCAGAATTCATAGATTATGACATTGATAAACTTCCTCTTACCTTGGATTAGGACCAGTTTCCCCCTTTAATTTCTCCCATGGCTCCCTGAATTGTTCTTTCATGACTCATATCACAGTTTATAATTGGAGAATTGTGTGCGATTATTTATTTTATGTCTTCCTCCCATTAGACTGTAAATTTTATGAGAGCACAAGCCATATCTGTTCTGCTCGTGATTGAATCCCAGCACCAACCACAGAGACTGGCATATGGTTGGGAACCAATAAATATTTACTAAATGAATGAACATGTGACTGAATGAATGAATGAAAGGAGCTTGAAGAAACCATAGAGAATAAATCTAGTGCTTTCACTTAACAGACGAAGATACAGAAGTTAAATGACTCGTCCATATCTATGAAGCTTGTATTTTTGTTTTACGTATATGAAGACAGATCGAATTTGTCAATTCATTTCAAAGTATTAATTGAACATTTGTTCTGTTGTAAGTATTAGGAAATTCAAAAATGAATAAAACTCAATTCCTACTTTTAAAAAAAATCAGTTAAACTGGTAAGGTAACAATAATGACTGTTCATTAAGTGCTTACTAATGCATTGTGTCATTTAATGCTCACAGCAGGCCTATGAAATAGGTCTTATTGTCCCCATTTAACAGATACGGAAAGGTAAGCTCGGAAGTAATATTGCTAAACTGTATTGAGCTTTTACTAGGTGCCCAAACTCTTCTGCATGTTTTACCTCTATTTATAAATTTATTTAATCTTCAAGGCTTGACTAGAGAAGGATTCATTTCCAAGGTCACTGGTGTGACTGTCGGCAAGACTCAGGTTCTCACTCACTGTTGGCCAGAGACAGTTCCTTGCTAAATGGGCCTCTGTATAGCAGTAGTCACAACATAGCAGCTTGCATTCCCTAGAGCAAGGGCAGGGAGGGGCCAGGTGAGGGGAGGGAGGGAGGGAAGTAAGAGGTGGACGTGGGGGAGGGGGGAGAGAGAGAGAGAGAGAGAGAGAGAGAGAGAGAGAGAGAGAGAGAGAGAGAGATTGAAATAGATTGAAGTTAAAGTCTTTATAACTTTATCTCAGAAGCGAATGCCTATCACATCATTGTTGCCATTTTCTAGGTTATCTTAGAGGCTACCTACCACAGCAAGATTAGTCAAATGATCAAAAATCAATTAGTCTAATTCAACATATTAATAGTACGAAGAAGAAAACTACCGTCAACTGCAATAGATGCCAAAAAAGTATTTGATCGAATGTGATTTGATCTATTGATGATTAAAAAAAAAAAACCCTTAACAAGCTAGAAATAGAAGAGATTGTTCTTGTTCCAATAAAGACATGTGATTGACTGAGTTAATGGCCTCACTTTCTCATCCTCCTGAACCAGACCCTTTGCTATCTAACTTCACAGTGCCTTTTCATTATGGTCAAGGTTACTGTTGACTCTGGATTCAGTCATATGACTTACTTTGGCCATATTTGGCCATAATATTTGGGGTATTAGCAGATGTGATGCCAGCAGAGTTCTAAAATGGACTTGCTGTTGGGGTTTGTTCTTTCATTTTTCTACCATTTATTGCAAGAAGGACCTATCCACACTAGCCCACTGGCCCCAGGAGAAGGATTAGAAACAAGTAGAACACCATTTCCCAAATTGGTGCGGGTGGGGGGCATATTCTGCTTTGAAAGCAATCCCTTTAGACTAATCAGGACCAGCTTTTGGAGCTGGAGTAAATCCTGCCAAAGCCACAAGGCTGTTATGTAATAAAGGAGGGTAGAATGGCTTTGGGGAGAAAATCACAAAGGCCACTACACACAGATGAAAAACTGGAACAGAAACAGTTGCCCTGATGTCTGCTCCATCATCTTTCATTACTTGGGGGCGGGGAGGCGGGGTATTCAATCTTCTGAGGAGGTAGCGTGTTCAGTTAGTGAAAATACCAATCTAATTGATTTGATCTTGAGAAGTAGGTAAATGAAAAATAATTGGTGAACTGGTAAGCCTTTCCTTATTTGTAAGTTAGTCTAATATCTTAAATGTCCATAAACTTGTTTCTGCTCACACAAAGAAGGGAGTTAATTTGACACATATGCTTTTGTGAGCAATGCTTACTTCCTGAAAACTAAATGACAAAAAAAAAAAAAAAGAAAGAAAGAAGGAATTGTTTTGTAGTTGGTAGTACACTCACACAATGGTCTAAGATTCAGCCATTAAAAACGATCTTTATGATGAAGTGTAGAAATGTGTAAAAGGATCTACAGTGTTATGCAAAGTGAAGGATGCAGGTTGCACAGAGGCACACACACTATCCTGGTAAAAGTGTAAAACGTGAGTGGCTTTGAGCAAGGACCGAAAGGTGTTTCGCAAAAACAAATGAGTTGGTAGTGATCATTTTTTCTTTCTCAGTATTATTCCGGAAATTGTTGCATCATCTTCCCACGAATAACAAAGTGAAAAAGAAGGGAATGCCTTTTTTCCCTTTGAGAAATCCCATTCTCCCCAGAATGTAGTTTGTTGAGCTCTACTCAGACAAGGTTCTTTAGAAAGGACTAGCCCACCCCACAGGGGTTATGGTGCGGGGAATTCTGGCTTCTATTTGCAGCCCTGCTGACAGATTGCTGATGGACCTCATGCGTGTCCTTTAACTTTTCCCGTCTTTGAAGCTGAGAACAGTTCCACTTCCTGCTGCCATTTAGATTAATGATGAGGTATATTTAATGCCCGTGAAGTTTATTGTGGCATTTCAGATTACAGTCTTCTTTTGAGAAATAGATGTTGTTTATGAAGGAGAAAGAAACAGTAGGAGTGCTATTGTATTGTTAGCAGCAAATTTCTTCAACTGACATAACTGTACAACTTGCGTGTACGAAGCACTGTGTTCAGAGTTATGAGGTATATACAAAGATGTCTAAACTATAGTTTCTGCTTTCAAGGAGCTTACAGTTTTACGAAAAAAACTAATATTTACTAAGGGTTTACAATGTGACAAGCACAATGTTTTATGTACATTAATTCTATGCTAATTAATTATGTATTATTCATCATTGATATTATATATTAATTAATATGTAACTAATTTATTTAATCCCAACAACATCCCAGGGAGGTGGGATTATTATCATCATTTTAAGAGGTAGGTAAATTTAATCTGAGAGAGGCTAAAAATAAACAAGTTTGTGAACCTAAACAGACCTGACACTGATGCGCTACCTGACAGAAATTCGATGCTTTTTGTTACTCTCCTCTGCTGTCTCCCTAACATTAGCCAAGTTGGAAAGCAACGGCTACCCTCAGCCAGCTTGCAATCAATCAGCTTGCAATCAATCAAGCAGGTAGGCTTTGATCTACAAAATAATGCCTTTTTAATGGAGAACTGGTCAAATATACTAGCCAAATAATCAGGTTGGAAAGTCTATACCCTTACTCAGCATTTGTAATAGGGCTGGAATTGTCAGGCTTTTTTTTTTTTAATGAAGATATAATTGACATATAACATTGTATAAATTGAAGATGTACAGCATGTTGATTTGATACAATTATATACTGTTGTGTTAACTAATACCTCCATCACATCACATAATTATCATATTTTTTTGTGTGGTGAGAACATTTAAGAAAATTGTTTCTTACAATTTTCAAGCAGATAATACAGTATTGTTAACTATAATCACAATGAGTCTCAGAACTTATTCATTTTCTAACTACAAGGTATACACTTTGACCAACATCTCTGGAATTGTCCAGTAATCTAGAATGTTGGGATAAAAGTCATCCCATTTAGGTTCAAATTAGATATTTTATTATCTGTTATTTCAGGGAACTATGACCAATAGCCGAATATTAAAAAAAAAGCAATCTACCTTCCTTCCTTCCTTCCTTCCTTCCTTCCTTCCTTCCTTCCTTCCTTCCTTCTTTCCTTCCTTCCTTTCTTTTTTATATTAGTTTCAGGTATAGAGGACAGTGGTTAGACATTTATATAGTTTATGGAGCCATCCCTGCCCCGCCGCCCCGTTTACTCTGGTACCTATCTGGCACTATATATAGCCATTACAATAGCATTAACTATATTCCCTATGCTATCTTCTACGACTCTCTGACTGTTTTGTAACTACTAATTTGTGCTCCTCATTCCTTCACCTTTTTCACTCAGGCCCCTAATCCTCCTCCCCTCTGGCAGTCACCAGTTTGTTCTCTCTACCTGTGAGTCTGTTTTCATTCAGTTTGTTCCTTTTGTTCCTTAGATTCTGTATATAAATGAAATCATATGGTATTTATCTTTCTCTGTCTGACATATTTCACTCAGCATAATACCCTCTAGGTCTATCCATGTTGTTGCAAATGGTAAGATTTCATTTTTTATGGCTGAGTAATATTCCTTGTATATATGTATCATAACTTCTTTATCCAATCATCTGTCGAATGGGCATTTAGCTTGCTTCTATATTTTGGCCATTGTGAATAGTGCACCGTGAATATAGGGGTGAATAGATCTTTATGAATTAATGTTTTGGTTTTCTTTGAATAAATACCCAGAAGTTCAGTTGCTAGGTCAAAAGGTAATTCTATTTAAAAATTTTAGAGGAACCTCCAAACTATTTTCCATAGTGGCTATACCAATTTACAATCCCACCGACAGTGTTCAAGAATTCCTTTTTCTCTACATCCTCCCCAACACTTGTTGTTTTTTGATTGAAAAAATATTATTTATTTAATGTTATAACTTTGTGTTGTCTAATATTAAAATTTATTTGTCTTTTTCTAGACTCTATAAGGGATTACAGGATAAAGGTTGGCTATGCTGAGATGAGGGTACAAAACAGTCTTTTTTGTGTTCAGTTTCTTTTTTTTTAATAATTAAAAAAAAATTTTTTTCAATTATACTTGACATACAATATTATATTTGTTTCAGGTGTACAACATAGTGATTAGACATTTATATACTTTATGAAGTGATCGCACTGATAAATCTAGTACTCATCTGACATCATACATAGTTATTACAATATTACAGACTATATTCCTTACGCTATTCTGGTTCCTCTGATCCACATCCCACTCATGTCCCACAGAGTTACAGACTCTTAACTTTTGAAAGAACATTAAAGAGCATTTCTAATCCAGTATTTTTTACATTGTGGCTCACAACACGCATTTTCAAATAGAATAGAATTGCACATGGTAAAGGTAAATATTATTTAGGAAAACTTTTGCTTTAATTATTGTCTCAGTTTTATAAGGCTGCCATAACAATGTACTAAGAACTGGATGGCTTAAAAGCAGCAGAAATTTCTTCTCTCTCAGTTTTAGAAATTTGAAGTTCAAAATCAAGATGTCGCTAAGGCCATGTTCCCTCAAACTCTGGGGACAATTCTTCTTTTCCTCTGTCCTGGATTCTAATGGTGGCCAGAAGTCCTTGGCATTCCTTGGTTCGCTGCTGCATCACTCCAATCTCTGCCTCTGTTGTCACGTGACATCTTCTGTGTGTCCAAATTTCCTTCTTCTCATAAAGACACCAGTACTGCTGGATTTGGGCCCACCCTAAATGACCTCATCTTAACTTGACATCTGCAAAGACCCTCTTTCCAAATTAAGTCACATTCATAGGTACTAGAGGTTAAGACTTCAGCATATGTTTGGAGAAGGACACAATTCAACCCATAACAATTATACATATGCGAAACCTGTATACCGAGTCACAATGTAAAATGTGTTTAACATTTAGGTGCGATTTTTTAAAAAACTTGGTAAACGCTTTTTAACCTAACAATTCATCCAGTTCTTGACCTTTCTATAATAATTTGACAACAATAGTTAAGTCTACACTGAGCAGGGCTTTTATCAGGAAAGAGCTTATTAGGACCGCATACATAGTTCACAAGGGCTCTAACACAGCACCTTAACCCGTCAAGTTAGTTTTTCAGTTGCAGTGGTTACAGGTAAAAAGTGCCCTTTTGGAACAAAGTGTAATATGACTTGAAAGTAGTCACACCTGGTTATGGAAAGGATGAGGATTTTAAAAAACTAGTTTTTTCTCTTAAATTTATTGGGATAACATTAGTTGATAATTTATTGGGATAACATTAGTTAATTATATAAATTTCAGGTGTACAACTTTATACTATAACATCTGCATATTCTATTGTGTGCTCCCTACCCATAGTCTAGTCTCCTTCTGTCACCATGTCTTCCACCCCCTTTACCTTCTTTGTCCCCTCCCCCGCTTCTCCTCTGGTAACCACCATTCCGTTGTCTATATCTATGAGTTTAAAAAAGTCAGTTTTGAAGGCAAGTTTTAAATGTTACGCATAACAAAGATCTCATTGCCAAAGCCTAAATAAGTATGCGTAATCTTTTTTTCATCACAGTGTACTTTATTATCATTGATTATTGAAAACCAGTGTCATGATATTTTCAAACTCGAATTTCCCAACCGTTTTGTCTCTCAGCAGATTTCAGTATCCAATATGCTCATCCAAAGTTTTTATTCTTTTTGGATCGATTTCTTTTCATTAAAGTTTAGTTGACATACAAAGTTGTTCTTTACAGGTGTACAGCATAGTGATTTGACATTTATATATCTTACAATATGAATACCACGCTAAATCTAGTAATCATTGGTCACCTTGCAAAGCTGCCACACTGTTATTGGCTATATTCCTTCCCCTTCCCCTTTTTCACCCGTCCCCACTCCCCTCCCTTCTGACAGCCATTAGTTTGTTCTTTGTTTCTATGAGTCTGTTTTGTTTGTTCATTTGATTTAAAAGAAAAAAAAAAAAACTTCATATATTAGATCATGTAGTATTTGTCTTTCTCTTGCATATATATATTTTTTAATCTGAAGGTCTTTCAAAAGAGATCAAGACATTTTTATCATAGAAGACAGAGAAATGAACTAGGGCAAAAATCCCCCAACCAATAGATCAGGGGCTGCTGTAATATCGTGATGGCTCACCTTTCCTGATCTCTCGGCATGTTGCCAGCTCTCTGAGATTTGCCACAGTTACTCAGAAACATTGCTGCAGGCATCAGACTGCTCACCTAGAGGAAATAATCTTTTCCCCAAAAGGTTCCCTGAACAGATCTTTCCTTAGGTAATTTCTAAATAAATTATTATGCCTGTTTCTACATTGAAAAGCTTTATTATTTTATTCATAGAAGATAATTTTTAGAGCTTGAAGGACATTTCAGGTAACCATCTTTTCTTGTCTCCAAGACATTGAAACAGTGCTACTGATGGCAGCTCAATATTCTGCCGAGATTCTCAGAGGGACTTTGGGGGTTATGGCAAGAGTTCGTCTTAGAGTAAGAGGAAAGAAGGCACAGTTTGAAAAGATCGCATTTGGAACAACCTCCCTCACGATACCCACCTTCACACCTGTTGAAGGATCACTATCACCTCGCCTGTGTCTGTGAGGGAAAGATCAGACCGGGGCCTTTGTGGCTCCTGGTTGTGCTTTGGGCTTCACACAACATGCAAGACACTGAGGGATGAGCCAGAGTTCTGATTGGGCTTCGATAGTGATTTTCTTAGGATTTTGATGGGCTTTTATGTCCATCTATTTTCACACCTCTCATACGAGAAAGCCGAAAGTGTAGGAGCTTTGAGACTCTACTCATTTTGAAGTGCTGGATCAATGCTAGTGACATAAACCCTGGGCCTCTAAGTACACATTTCAAAAAGAGCCCTCTACTTTTAGTTCACTTGTGCTTGTGGAAGAAGCAGTTCTTACCCTTGC
>NW_011888790.1:1029592-1039877 GCF_000151845.1 Pteropus vampyrus
ATCAAGACTCTTTCTGAGTTTCACTAGATGTATCTTTAACAATAATCAAGGTAGAGGGTTACTGTCTACAAAAACTACATTCATTGTCTCACTTGGTCATTGTTAGAGCCTTATGAAATAGGTATTTTCATTATCTTAAAAAAAAAATGAAAGTGAAAATCCCCCATAAACTCACTCTCCAGAAATAATCACTGATATATATTACACATAGTATTATTATCATCCTCATTTCAAAAATGAGAAAATTAAGATTCAAGAGAAGTAAAATAATTTACTCAAATCCAAATGTTCTATCTCTAAATTTATATACTTTTTTAAGTCCATTTTCCATTTTCCCTTCCCCCCCACCCCTTTTTTGCTGTGTGATAGTGGTTGTGTGTGTTTATCTTTTAGTTTTTGTCTAAGGAAAAAAGTGGCTAATAGTTTGAGAACAACCCAATGTGGCTGTTTCATCTACAAGACAGCTATGCCATCTGGCCAAGGTATTGACAAATGGAATGTAAAATACATATATAATTTAATTTAAAAGGCCTGGGTTTTTATAGTGGGTCACTATCCATAAGATGAATATGTTTGAAGTCCGATGGTGTCACAGTTCCCCTCCCCGCTTCACTTGCTGGGTAATGGACAGATGCTTCTAGTGCATGAGGTGGTATTCTGTTGGTATTTGTCAGGCGGCTAAGCTTCTACAGTTGGGGCTTCTATACCAAGAAGTCCTGGTTGGTTTTTGTCATTCCAACCACTTACAACATGTAACTGTTTGAAGAAAATGGAAACTGTAACAGTTCTATTTTTGTTCTAGTTAAAAATCCTTCAACATAGGCAACGTCAACATAGACAGCCAGTTTTTTTCAAGATCATATTTGGTTGTTTCATAGTATTATCTAAATGAACACCACCCCCTGGCTGCCTCTTTAGGTTTCTCTACTTATCAAAATCCATTTGCTAAATTAGTACATCGGAAAAGAGCAAGTTATTCCAAGTTTCACTCACATGGTTACTGAGAATAAAGAGAGGAAATAGAGGGAAAACGTTGTGGGGGTCTATTTCTTTGCATTTGGACTTATGCTGATGGGATGGATGGAAAATTGGAAAAGTAAATTGTTGGACTGTCCAACCAACTGTACATTTCGTAGTCCATTACTGCATGCCACAAGGCTGCTGGGAGCTATGAATAATCGCTATCAAAAATATCCATTCTAAATTACAATCTGAGATAAAAAAGACTTTAAAAGTTCTTTTTCCTTATGATAACAGTAATATATATCTATTATAGAAAATCCTTTATAAACTCACTTTTCGATAGTCTCCCACTATCCAAAAGCTTTTCGATAGTCTCCCACTATCCAAAAACATAGCATTCCTATGAAACCTTTCTTTCATAATCCAAAACAGCATAAAGTGAAAATAAGTACCAATGTAGGTCTTTGGTAACAGCAAAATGACATAACTCAAACTTTAGAAAAGCAGGGGATACTTGTAAATATAGAAAAACATTACCAAAATTACCCATAATTCCACCAGGCTAAGATAATAATTATGAACATTATGGCGTATTTTCTTCTAGCCTTTTTTCTATGCATAAATTATTTTTAGACGAAATTGGGTTATGCTGTATATTTAGTTTTGTATCTTACATTTTTGACTTGAATTAAATCATGAACATTTCTCCATGATATTAAATAGGATGGTCTTAATGAAACAAAGTATTCAAATAACACCAAAGCCCTACATAAATCAAAGAATAAGGGCAACATGGGAATTTAGGTTGGAAGTCACCTCTTTTTCACTTTAGAAATGTAAGAATAATCTAATAGTTAAAGATGACACCTCATTTACGGCCTTCCTACATGCCAGAATTGCTTCAACAAACATAATTTAATTTAAGGGTGCTGTTTTAAGTCAACACTTTTTTTCCAATAAAGAAAAGGTGTTCAAGACTTAGGTTTGCCCTATAACAATGCATTCTGTGACTATCTGATGAACTTATTAGCTGAAATCTTCTCTACAGGAAGGAATGGGGCCAAGACAACACAAACACATTCAATAAGCACTGTGTTCTACCATGATTACTTTGTAGATACAAGCTCATGAACCAGACCTTCAAATAAAGGGAAAAGCTACTGTTGATTTCATAGTAGTGTTAAAAAGGAAGCCGCATGGACACACACACACGCACATGCACGCATGCAGCAAGAGCCCAAATACACAGTAACATTTTTAACTAGTTCTAGACTATCTATTACCTATGAAATTTAAGGTCTTGAAATCTTTCTTTTGTTAGGTGATCTTTCTAATGTGTATTCTATTTGACTGGAGTGCTGAAGTAAAAGCTAAAATTTTATGAATTCTAATCTCATCTCTTCATGTTAATTTCCGCTGTAGTCTGTATTAAATAGTTGAATTGGCCAATAGGAAACCTAAGTCCCATTGTCAGTTCAATCGTGATCATGGACACATCATTTAACTTCTCCAAGACTCAGTTTCCCATCTGTGAAGTGGCAGTAATTACAGAGCTCTTAGGTGAAGCCGAGATAATCACATGAGAAAGTGCCATGAGCATTTTGAACACAATGGCCCAAGATACATCTAGCTATTATTATTATCCTCCTGTTTTTAATTTCTCCGTGGAGACATGCAGCTATTAACTGAACTACCACTCAATGACACAGTGAAGCTTTATCTTTAAGATTTTTAAAGAGCTTTGAAGATCAAAAGATGCTAAGAGGTTTCTTCATAGGAGTTCAGATCTGGTCCAGCTTTATAACTATTTGTTTTAAATAGTGGAGGGGGGTGGTGATTGTATTCCAGTGAAGTCACGAAAAATAGAGATCTTATGCTTCTTTTAAAATTTTTTATTATAAAACTTAACATGAGAATAAATTGTATGATGAATCCCAATATATCCATCACTAACATTCAACAGTAGATTCCATTCTCTTTTTCTTTTACTCAAGTAATTCCCAGATATCATGTCCTTTCATCCATACAGACTTCAAAATATATTTCTAAAAATATGAACATAAAAAACAATGCCATCATTGTTACTTAATTACTTTGTCCTACAATTACCTATAATAATTGCAAAATAACAATACCAATATAACACTATTGCAGTTTAAGATTACTTGGTAATTATTTTACACTTAGAATATATACACTAAAAGACATATAGTCAAAACATTATTTTAAAGATATTCAGAATTCAAAATAATTATTTTCTTTATGTGTCTCTGATACTAAATATTTAGTTTCATATTTTAATGTGTTTTCAATTTGTAAGGATTGCTTTTCCCACTTTGGATTAAACTTAGATTTTAATTACATCAACATTCACACAATTTCAAAGCCAAAACTATAGGCCAAGAAATGTTTACATAAGTTATGCTTCTATTCTGTTTCCTCAATTTGTTCCCTCCACTCCCCAGAATAATTCTTCTTATTCCTAAGATTATCCTTCTGTTGCTTGTTTAAAAAATATTTTCCAAATACATTGCATACTATAAATACTTTCTGCACTATTCTTTTTTAATGATTTATCCTAGAGATCATTCTAGATCAGTTCATTGCAATTGCTCTCATTTCTTTTCATGGCTACATAGTATTCCATTTACTCAATTGCCCAATTGATGGCTATTTGGGTTATTACTACTTTTTAAATTGTTATAAACAATGGTACACTCGTAACCTTGACCATGAGATATTATATTTTTGCCAGTATGTTTTAAAAATTATTTATCACAGAGGAAATGCATGTGTAATTTTGCTAGATATTGCTAGATTATCCTCCCTGGAGTTGGACCACCTCACATTCAAACAACCATATGCAAGAATGCCTGTTTCTCTACAACCTCGATGTCAGAGTTGTCTAACTTTTGGATTTTTGCCCATTTGATAAAAAACAATGGTATCTTATAGTTTTAATTTGCATCTTGTGTGTGTGTTTAAGGGCTATTTTCATTTATTTTTCTATGAACTATCTGATTTTATCTTTTGCTCATTTTTCTTTTGGGTTATTGCTCTTTTATTTTTTTTTATTTTTTATTTATTTATTTTTTACCCCTACAGCTCCTGGTCTTCCTAGGTGGTCTCCCATCCAAGTACTAACCAGGCCCAACCCTCCTTAGCTTCCGAGATCGGACGAGATTGGGCATGTTCAGGGTGGCATGGCCATAGACAGTTATTGCTCTTCTTGAAGTTTAGGAGCACTTTATGGATTATGGATATTTGCTGTTTGTGACAAAATTTGCAAATACCTTTTCCTAGTTTGTTTATTACCTTTATTCTCATTTTAAAAATCAAGAGATATTTATGTATAGTAGAATTCATTCTTTTTAGAGCACAGTTCGAGGAGTTTTGACAAATGTATACAATTGTGTAATCCACTATGACCACAATCAAGATTTAGAACAGTTCCTGTCCTTTGCCTTTCATTCTGCCTATTGTATTCTATTTTGCCATGATTTTGTACTTTTTTAATAGCTACTGCAGCTATGGCTTAATGTAAACAGATTCTTTCAACAAGTATATCATAATTCTTTTCTGTGTTTTAAACAAACAGATTTATATAGCTTGAATGTACATTCTACCTGGGGAGGTAAAGACACATAACTAATATTTTTTTATCTGTAAAAGGAACTTCTAAATTTAGAAGTTAAAAGTTTAGAATGTCCTATACCAAAACTGTGTAGAATTGCTCTTTTTCATTTGAGGGGCTGTGGGGCAAGCAGTAGGCTGAAGAAGCAAAAAAGAATGTGGCAGTCTCTAAAAGCCTTTTAGTACTTTTGCTGTTTTCAATATTTTACCACCCAAAAATATGCCACTTTGGCATAAAGATTATTTTGAGCTGAAGGTAACTGAGGAAGAGCTGACTCAGGAAAAGCTCTAAAACCAGAGTATATAAGTTTCCCTTTTATAAAGGAAATTTACTTTTATAAAGGAAAATTTTATTTGTAGAGGTGTCCTCCTTTCCTGTGCCAGAAAGACAAGAATGACTCTGGAGACAGCTCATCCCCTGAGGTGACTTGAGTCTGCTTAACAAAACTTACAATCCTTATTTACCATGTCTCCTAATCACCTTCCCAAAACCCATTCCTAAAGTCCAAAACTCCCTTCTCCCCACTTTGATAAAATGACCTATTTGCTTTTTTTGAACTTTCACTCCTTTTCTATGAAACGCCTATGTGTATGTATTAAGCCCTTTTCTCCTCGTAATTTGTCTTTTGCCAGATAAATTTGTAGGGTCCCAGATACTGGACCTAAGAAGGTAGAAGGAAAAGTATTTTTCCTCCCCTATATTACCTATTTCATTTGAATTTTTTAAGTTTTGTAAGAGATTGAATTGTGCTTGATTGTTTTTGACAACAGTAGTTAGTGATAATAAATTTCAGGGATTTGGAGTAATGTTTCCTAATGTCCAACCAGCACCCATGCGCTAGTCCTTCACAAAACCACAGGAAGTTTCACAAGAGATGGTCAAGCTTGTTTGTCTGCTCCTCTCAGTTGTGTTACAACATAGCCTCCCACCCCCCAACACTCTTTTCTTCATGTCATATCCTGCATGCTAGTTCCCAAATTTCTGGCAGATAAAGGCTTATCTCCTTAGCTTCTGTTCTAACAACACCTTGGCCCTCATCTCTTTGGTCAGCTTTTCTTCCCAACTTCAAGTGTTTGATTCAGCACACAAATAGGCAATGGTTAAGTTTTTGCCGGTGAACTTTCCTCTCCTCCCTGAACTTCCTATTCTCTTCCTCTCTGCTTCTCTGCTTTACAACTCACCAACTCTCTTCACATTTTCTGCTCTTTGGTTTATATTTTGACATGTTCTTTATAGGTTTGTTAATTGCCTAGTCACAGTCTGTCCTTATTATGTAATTGTTCCATAGGGTTTGTTTTCTCACCAACTATATTAAAAGCTTTTGGAGGGCAGGGGACCTATCTGATACTTCTTTTATCCCTTTACCCAGTTTCCATGGTGCTGTGCACACAGTGAGATCTCAATTAGTACTTAATGTAACTAAAGACTGGAGGTTGCAAAGCACCAAAGGAGAGCAAGGGAGCTTGAACTCTCCTCCAGAAATCTCTCCAAGGGCAATTCTTCTCTTCTTTGATATGGATAATTTATGCAGCTCAGTTTAAGCTGCCCCTAGGACCTTCTCCATAGAAGTTCTGAAGCCACCATTAGGTTTCTATTGTATTTATCAAGAAAAATCCTCATATGAGGAATATAAAACTGAAAGCAACAAATGAATAAGACAAATAAAAACTCATAGACACAGACAACAGTTTAGTGGTTACCAGAGGGAAATGGGAGAGAGAGAGGTAGAAAAGGGTAAAGGAGGTCAAATACATGGTGACAGAAGGAGATCTGACTCATGGCGAACATACAATGCAATATACAGATGGTGTATTATAGAACTGTATACTTGAAACCTATATAATTTTATTAACCAGCGTCACCCCAATAAATTTAATTAAAAGAAAAAAGAAAGAAAAATCCAAATCTCTCTGGAATGCCTTTCCTGGACAAGAGGGCATTTCTCTTTATCTAAAGCTGTCAGCTTAAGAAAAGATTTCAATGTCAGATACCCTGGGCTCTGAGTACAGGTACTAAATATTGATAAACAATCATCAGATCTCTGCTTTGTGTTTGTGGTTCTCCATTCCTCCCTCCACTTCTCAGTCTCCTGAGATTATTTAAATCTCAAGCAAAAATTTGCAGAAAAATGGCCTTTGATTCTTCACAGATTACAGAATGAACATGTCTGCATGGGGACACAGCTTGATAAGGGGGCCCGGTAGTGGATAGTGACCCTGCACTCAGAGGGCAGCATTAATCTTCTAGTCATAACTCTGCTTTAGGGGTCCCTGCAAGAGATAACTCGATGTGAATGGGCCATAATAATGGTGACTGCTTTATGGCAAAATGAGTATAGGTTCTCCATACCCCTATGCAAAATAAGGAATCGAGAGCTAAAAGCTCTTAGCAGAAGCCTGGGTGTAGAGCGGAGAATGGACTTAACTTAGTCAGAAGGGACTGATCAGAATACATATTGGAAAGTTCGATGTCCTGGTCAATTAAATAAAAACAAACTTCCCCAGTTTAAAAACTTCAAATACCAACTATATCTCATACAAATATACTTTATTGTAATGCATTTCAAGTCAATTCACTGCATATCATTTCTGACTGTCAGAAACCTTCTGTTTCTCTGAGGCAATCTGACTCTACTCTCACCCTAGATTGGTTAAGCTTAAAAGGCAGCATAGTACAATGGTTAGGAGGGTGAATTTAGGAACTAAGCAAGCTTCACTATGAGAGAGCTGCAATGGTTATTCCATGCTTCACCATCAGCGGAAAATAAGGGTTGTCGCCAGGATTAAGTGAGTTAATACAGACCAAGCACTCAGAATAGTACCTGCCGCATAGTAAGAGCTCAATAAATGTTCAATGGATTTATTTTATTATTTTCCTTTTCTGAGGTATCCTCTTTAGGAATAATACATTGGAAATTAAAAAACACAATACCAGTTACTTCAGCTTTTTTTTTTTCTATAGGATTTCTTTCACTGGCCATGAATAAACTAGTACTTTAATGAAGGCAAACAAAGTGTACTTACTCGGTAAAATTTCCAGCTATTTGAGGAACAACTCATCTAATTAAGCTTTAGTTTCAGATGCCCTTTGGAAGTCTTGTATCTTTGCCAAAATGATTCAATGTTTTGTTTTGTTTTGTTTTGTTTTTCACTCATTTGAAGGAAGCTAGAATCTCTACCGGTTTTCTTCACCATGTATACATTCATCTTTTTAGCTTGTCTTATAATATGAATTTTTAACTGACCTATATGCAATTAATAGTAAGTGGAAATTACCGAAGAACATCCTAGACTCGAGCAGTTTTGTGTGGTGTTGGATTTTTAAAATTTAGGAGGCTATCAGTTAAATAAAACTTGTATTATTTTCGGTTTCTCAATCTAAAACTGATTTTTGCTCTGAATATTTTTGCTTGTTTCCTGTTTAGATTTCCATAAAAAAATCATAAATTTTTAGACATAGAAATGCTGAGGTTTTTTCCCTCTTGTCTTCACAATCTTCTCTTACTTCTGCTGTAACCACCTCAAAGTGCCTTAAGGGTCATATTAGATTTTTATCCATCTAGGCCTTAATGAAACTATTCTAGTAGTTATTGCCATTTTAAAAACAATATTTTCCACAAATCATAAGTTAGAGAGTCTGTGTTACTATTATGACTTAAGTCTTCAAATATTTTAGGGCTGAGGTCTCCTACTCTCATTCCATAAGCTATGAATGAACTTTTTTGTAGTGTTAAAATGTAATTATTTAAAAAATTACAATTGTTTTCTACCTTTTAATTTCCTTTTAATTTTATAAAATTAAGAACTATTCTAGGCATACAAAAATACAGAAAACACAATTTTAAAAATCTGTTTCCAATACTCAGATAAAATACACATTAACATTTTGCCATATTTGCTTTAGTCTTTTTCTTTTTTAAAAAACAAAATGCCACACCTACAGTTAGAGATTGCTCCCCATTCTCCGTCTTCCCTTCATTGTCCCAAATTTGGGATATAACCTTCCCATCTCTTTTATTTCTTCATCCTTTAAAGGAGACAAGTAATTATCACTTGATGAGAGTTAGTGTTAATGTCAAGGGCTTTGAGGGTCTGAGAAAAAAGGTAACATGATTATGAATCATGATAAAGGACATTTTCATCAGATATGTGCTTTCCCTTGGCTAGTTCTTATCAGAATAATGAGGAAATGCAGAAGCTTCAGATGAAATCTACTTGGGCACAGACACCAAACTATATTCATGGAATTCTCACACTGCATAGTATCTTTTGCATGAACTATTTTGGCTCATTCCAGTAGGTCTGAGATATGTTGGATTGACAAATCTAGCGATGAGAAAGATGATTTGTGTTTCTCCTCATCTTGTTCTATACACCTGGGTAACCCGCAGGCTCACAGGGAGCATATCATTTTTGTGGGTACAGAGGATGTGCCCAAACGTGGAAATATTATCCTTACATGTAATCATATAATTTATTTGATTTAATCCCTATGAGAACTCTTCAAGGTAAGTACTATTATCCCCCATTTTCCAGATGTGGAATGAGGCTTAATCAGATGAGACAACGTGCTGTGGGTCACACATCTTAGACTGCATTTCAACATCAGCAGTCTGATTTCCAAGCTCATGTACTTAACCACCAAATACACTGACTCCACTTATTATATTGTCTATTTCTGTTATTGTCGTGAACAGAATGGAAGTAACCAGAGTGATAGTCAGTATAGTAGTGTAGCTACCCCACTGCCTCTAAGGACAGCCCAGAAGTAACCAATTTCCACCATCTTTGAGTTGGAGTGTTATAGAATTTTTTCAGAGAAATTTTATCTCATTTTTTTTTTCTTCTAAAGCCATCTTGGGGAAAGTTATGTTTGTTTAAATGTGAGAGAATGCCTTTTCTGAATTATTTTCAGGGGAACTATTTAGTTATAATTTTGAAAATCTCGTCTCTGATCCTGTGTCTCTATTGATTCTATTCAATGTTGATAGAAGAGAACAGAACCTGGCAGAAATACGATGAGAAGGACTTTTCCAACAGAAAATAAACAAACAAATAAATAATGGGAATATCTCAGTTAGGATGATATGGGCTGACTGAACTGGCTTACACAATAAAGAAAATATATTATCGTCACATAAGAAAGAGTCCTAATTAGGGCTACTCCAAAGTCAGTTATTTCAGGACCAATGCCAGTTCTTTGCATTATTATGCATTGCCATTTTTAGCCTGCCAGTTTTGTCCATAAAATGGCTACAGAATTCCTAGATACCACGTTCAGGCATGACAAGGTCTAGGGGAAGAAGAGACATCTTTTTTTGTGAGTCTCTTTTCAAGATGGGGAAATTTTTCCCAAAAGCCACCCAGCAGACTCTGTCTTAGGTCTCAATGACTCAGTGGCCAGGTCTGTGACACCTGTTCACGTCTTAGTGGCAAGGGGCATGGGACCACCATAACCCTCTGAGTCTCGGGCCTTTCTGCTGGGGTTGGACCTACTTCCCTGAGAGGGGAGGATTCCTGAACAAAGTTCTTGTTTGGTTAACAAGGAAGTGGGTAATGGATGTTGAGTATGTAATGTGGCCTAATATTTGGGGCAAGAAAGACTAAAACTTGCTTGGTCCTATTCTATGCCAAAGGCTTTATATGGATTTTCTTGCTTAATCCTTATAGTAAACTAATAAGGGTAAAA
>NW_011888790.1:1041077-1044184 GCF_000151845.1 Pteropus vampyrus
CATTCCTAAAGCCTCTCTTTTACATTAAGTTAAGGAAAATAATTTGATGTTCAGGATGATTACACTTACAAAACATTTGTGTTTATAATATTTACATAAATTTATTAAGTTTTAAATACATTTTCAATTTAAATAAAAGGTTACTAGGCTATAAATCTAAATCATTAGGCTCTTGTGTCACTGGAACATTTATGATAATAGAATTCACTTATAAATTCTATTCTGTGTTTGACAATAAGTCTTTTCAAAACTGAACTTGGTTGCATACATTTATTTATTCCACCCCTTCCTTGAATTTTAAATGTTAAAAATGTCTAGTTGCTTAATGTGACATTTTGAATTTTTACAGACAAATACTAATTTCATGAACCAAATTTTAAACTCATAATATTTTAAAATCAAGAAAACCATCAGAAAAATATAAACATATGATTATGATGTTGCTTTAGGAAACAGAATGCCTATTCTTCTTTCCTTCGGTTTTTGCTTTTTGTTTAAAAGCACTGCTTCTACTTCATTAGTCAATTGTGCCTTTTCGTTATTACTAATTCTGATGGTGTGCTGACAGATATGAAAATTAATTAATTAATTTACTAATTAATTAATTAATGTAACTTAAAAATAATACCATGAAAAAATCCTTTTTATGGTATGATGGATCATAAAGCACTTTAATGTACTTTTCCTTCTAATATTTTTCTTCAAGATATTCAAAAACTTTAAAGTAATTTTTTCTGAGTGGGATTATTTTCCTATTTCCATATACAATAAAACAAGTTATTTAAATTCTTTAACCTATGCATTAAATTGGAGTATTCAATAGAGATTATGGTAATAAAAATGGAAACTAAATAACAAAAATCTATCATGAAATAAGTAAATCATCTTATCCCCTTACATTAGTTTATGTGCATGGTACATGTAGGGATCAGCTTAGGGCAAAACAATATGGAGTTAGAATTTCTGGTTTCTAATTATTTGGAGCTGCATGGCTAGTGTGGGGGAGGAAAAATAATTTTCCTCTGACCCTTCTAAGTTCTTCTGGCTGGACTAATAATCAAATTAACATAAGATAGATTAACAAGAGAAAATGACCAAATTTATTACACATGTTCATACAGAGGTTTCATAAGAATAGGGGACCCCAAGACAAATCAGGCTGTTTATATGCCATCTTGAGCTAAGGAGAAGGAGAGTTATGGTTTGGAACTTTAAAGGGGAGAAAGGTAATTCACATGGAGATGGAAAAGTAAATGTTTGGTAAAATAGTGTTTGCTAGGCCATCTTTAACAATGAGAAAGAGAGAGGACTTTGGTCAAAGCGGCCTTCCTATGGTCCTCCCCATCTATCACACCTAATTCATATTGCCTATAGTTATCTATGATAATAGCTCCTTTCCTGGAGCCGACCCTCTATCTAAATACTTTAGGCATGGGATTATTTAGAGGGATGGTCTAAGGTTTTTCTTGAGTCATTTTAAAAAACAACCAGCTTAAAATAATATCTAAAAAAAGGCTTATTTGAGATGGCAGACTTTGCTTCCCCTCACTGGGAAAAAGGCTTGTATGTTGCAGGATCTTTAAAATGGGCTGCAACTGCAAGGCCTGCCTGATAGAGTTGTGAATCATGTGGGGTTAAGACACAAGTTTACAAGCTGGATATGTGAATAAGCCTGAAGGAAGGGAGAGCAGGCTTGCAAGACTGCTTTCTGCTGGGGATAGGATGATTCATGAGCCAGTTCCCTCCTTCCCATCATTTCTCGTCTAGCTCTCCCTCCCACTAGTCCACAAATGACCATGGCTGACCAGGGACCAAGCAGAGGACCTAGAAGGGCATCTGAAGGACTTCAGAACAGAATGGGCCCAGCCCCACCACCTACAGTTACCTTTCTCTTTTTAAGCCTCATCTGCACTAGGTGTAAAATGAGCATGAAATAATACTATCTACCTTATAGAGTTGTTTTGAGGATTAGAGTTAACGCAAGAAGATTTAGCTACAATGGGTGAAAAGTTTGTTTCCTAATCCCTCTCTTCCCCTCCTAATGAAACCTCTCCCGAAGTCCGCTCACCATAGCAGCGCTGAATGAAGCGTCAAAACTATCTCAGTCAGGATCTCCGTAAGGAAATTAGTGTGATTTAAATAAATTCAATAACAGTAAGGTGAAAGTGACTGGTACTTATAGGTGGCTTGGAGGGAAAATTTGCATTTTAAAAGCGATTTACCTGACTGGAAGGATTTCAGAAAATACGGACCTCCCCCCTCTTTTTTCGTAGGAGAATAGACTTCCCTGAACCCTTTCCTCAATCACCGAAACCATGCCTTGTCGGTTAAAAGCGGATTGTGGGAGGGGGCATTTAAAAATCACATTTAATTAATAAGTATTCGAACTACAGAACTAGCTCACTCCCCTTTGCACCAAGTGGCCTCTAAGATCATAACGACCTTGGTTGTCCTTATCTGGGAATGAACCCTCGCTAGAGAGAAGGGCGACAGGAAAAGACCGAAGCTCAACTGAATTAACAGGATGTTTTCATTTGAATAAACTCAATCCAGTTGTTACCTCCCCACTGATCTCCGCTAACTTTTAAGTTAACCCTCCTGGAGGGGCGAGCTGCCCGGGTTCTGCACCCGGCAAAACCGCTACAGAACGCCCGAGGATCTGGGGGCCCCTTGGCCGGGCACTCTCCACTGCCACCCACTGGACCCCGGGTGGGGGCGAACAGTGTGGTGACAGCGGAGAAAGTTCCCTGCTGTGCTCTGGCCCTCCCCAAAACTCGAGCTCGCAGAGCGGGGGGGAGGGTGGACTGATCAGTTTCCGGGAGGTTGGGGGAGCGACTCCGAACACAGATCCACCAGACGCAGTCATCGAACCGGGTTTCCACCGTTCTACAGCAGCTGTAGGGGAAGACCAGCGCGCCGGGGGAGGCGGTTAGCCCGCCCCCACCTGCGGCTCACGGGGGCGTGTCGCGAGCCTCACCCGGAGGGGCACGCGGGGCGGGGGCGGGGCTCCGGGAGGCGGGGTCACCAGGCTCTCCAAGGCCCCGGCCGCGCCAGGAGACCAGCGGGGAGGCGGCGGGAGGGGCCGGGACGGCTGGATTGAGCGGCGG
>NW_011888790.1:1053013-1066884 GCF_000151845.1 Pteropus vampyrus
CCCGGGGAGGCTGCCCGCGCGCGACGGGACCAGCAGCATGAGCAGCGGCTACAGCAGCCTGGAGGAGGACGCTGAGGACTTCTTCTTCACCGCCAGGACCTCCTTCTTCAGGAGAGCGCCCCAGGGCAAGCCCCGCTCCGGCCAGCAAGTGAGTGCTGCGCGCGGCTGGACCCCGACGCCACGTGTCTCCGCGGGGCGAGGATGCTCGCAGGGAAGGAGGGGGCCGCCGAGAGGTGGCTTCTACCTCTTTGGATGCTGGGGTCGTGCCTTGAGCTAGTGCATGTGGGCGTGCGGGCTTGCGTTGGGGACGCCCCAGGCGAGGAAAGGAGAAAGGGCGGGGAGGCTGAGGCCGGCCCCTGCCTTCCGTGCCAGATGGCCTCTGCGGCTCCGCCTCGGCGGCCGGCTGCTGGGGAGCCCTTCTCAGCGAGGAGGCGTCCCCGGGCCACTCCCGGCGTTTCTCCTGCGTGCTAGGACTCACTTCGTGCCCCCCAGGGTCAACGGCCGCGTCCTCGCTCTGGCCCTTTTTATTGGTCAGTTCAATGGCCTGTGGCCCCTTGAACGGCTTAAGGGGCCGCGTAATAGTCTCGTGGCCGTGGTGACCTGGCCTCTTCCACCTTTCGGGTCCAGGCGCCTCATCTGTGTGTTGTGGGGGATCGCTGAGAAACGCGGGGCCTGATGATAGCAGGCGCTTACTAAATCTTTACTGCGAGAGTCAAGGTGGTGCGTTTCCTGTAAAGTCAAGTTTATAGGCGCCTTGAATGTTTGGCGCATAAGTTCCGGTACTAGGTAAATACTAGCGGGCGATAGCTGAGCCTTAGGCCGGTTTCTTCCTTTTTTGGAGGAAGCATTCTGTGGGAAGCATGACTTGAGAAGAGATGGGAAGAGAACTTGGGCCAATTTCGCTGACCGTGACCGTGTTTTTCAGGGAGGCTTTCCCCAAAAGGGACACTTGGGCTGGACTTCTAAGTCTGGCGCTTGAGCCCCGCGGCCTCCTGGTCCTGGAGCCACACCAGGAAGCCCTGCCAATCCAGCCAGGCTCACATCAGATTAGGGAAGGCTGTAATGGAACAAATTGGTTGCTCTTAAAAAAAAAAAAAAACAACAGGCGCGCACCAACACTGCTGTCAGATTTAGTCCTGGAGACTAGAAGCAAGGAAAATCGTTCAGGGCCGGATGATGAGTTTTGGGAGGGGTGAGGACAAGTAATGTGCTAGGATTTCCTTGCCAGACCTTTTAAGTTTCTTTAACCACTTTCTGAGGTCAAATTTCTTTCTTTTCTTTTCTTTCCTTTTCTTTTTTCATTCGGAAGTTCTAGTCTTTTAAAACCTCTTAACTCCCAAACCAGAAGAAGGGGGAGAGGAACAGCGAAGGGCAAGAATGAAGTCAGGTGCCTTTATTCAGTAGCAGGTGACCCTGAGTGAAGTCCAGATGATACTGAGTGAAGTGTTCCCCTCTTTATTGTTTCTAGGTCTTAAGGCTGCACTATTTTAATATTCACTTCAAGAGGTGTCTTAGTCATTTGGGTCTGCTGTAACAAATACCATGGACTTAATGACTTAAATGAATATTTATTTCTCACAGTTCCGGAGACTGGAAGTCAAAGATCTGGGTGCCCTCGTGGCTGGGTTCTGGCGAGGACCTCTTCCTTGACTTTCTGCAGTGTCCTTGCATGGAATAAGGGCTACCTCTCTTTGTCTTATAAGGACACTAATCCCATAATGGGGGTCACTCTCTTGACCTATTACCTCCCACAGTCTCCACCTCCAAATACTATCCCTGTAGGGCTTCATCATGTGAATTTTGAGGGGTCGCAAACATTCAGTCCATAGCAATTTTCATTAGGGTGTATTCTAATGGTGAGAGTTTGCCGTGAAGTTTGGAAATTAGAAATACCCTGCTTCCCCCCACTGGTTATGGAAGAATTTCATTTTCTTATGCTTTTTCCACTTTTCTTTTTTTCTTGGCCTCCCCCTTCTTTCCATTTTCCACTTTGTATTTTCTCCTTCCACTTATGTTGCTCTTACCATTTTACACTTTGACAGAAGCTTGTCAGAGATGGTTGTGCTGGTTTGAAGTCTATTCCAGAGGTGGCTAGTAAACTCCAGAAACGTACTGATTCTTGGATTATCCAGGCTCCTTCACAAGGGCCAAAATAGGTTGGAATGATCTGAGAATGCTTTAGGGCTTTAAGAAGTAAAATCATGTATTTTTATCTTGGTGTGCTTTAAAAAGTAAAAACATGTATTTTTTTCTTGGTTTATATATGTATAATGTTTGTGTTATACTCATTTACATAATATTCATCTAGCATATATATTATACTCATTTAGCATTTAGATTTAATCTCACATTAGTATGTATTTTGAATTATCGTGCTGAAAATCAGGATAGTAAGCCCTAGTTCTTTGCTTGAAGAATTTAACATGTATTCTGAAGGTTCATTGCTTCTGTATTTCCCCTTCTAATATAACACACGCTAAGTGCTGAATTATAGGACTTGTTTGTAGGTGGAGAAAATGCTCCACACTCTGAATTTTAGTAGGTATTTTAGTTTATTTAAAGAGTTGATTGAGTCTGTTACATTCCTGATAAGATTTGTGAGTTAAGAAGGTAGAATTTATAAATATAAAGCAAGGCACTCTTATAGAACATTTTTTTCCTAAGGTTAGATAAGCCTTTTTCATTTTAGTAAGCTGGTGATTCTAAGAATAAGGTATGTACTCTGACATAAAGTGTGGTAGTGAAATTTATCTTTTCTCTAGAGAGGTGGAAAGAGAGGCGTTGCCATAAAGATCTATTATGGATAATAGTGACTTTTTTGGTGCTGAACCACCTGGTGGGAAAGCCAGGAAAATGTAGTTTCTAGAACTCTTGAAAATATCCAGAGAAAGCAAGATGTTTGTGGTAAATGGAGGATGGGGAGAGGAGGGAGCGGGTGAGAAATTTCTTTTTTCTCTTGCCAGGCAAAGGAACATAGCCCAACTTTTTTCTGTCTCCAACAATAACAGAAATTTTACAGATAGAACGCAACTGTTATCTTGGTTCTTATTTTATGTTGCTACCCTCTTTTTTTTAAGAAAAGGGTTAAAAACTTGTATGGTGGTTGGTTACAAAGGGAATGAACACATGGCCCGTTTGTGCAGTTTGAATGTCATGTTGATTGCTGTATCCCCAGGGTTCTGCTTAGTACCTGACACACAGTGGTTGGTCATTGAATACAGTATTAGTTGAATGAATGAATGCTTTCCTGGTTTGATAGTAATTGACTCTTTACAGGGTTTAAGTGTACCCTATCTTATTCTCCCAAGAACCTTCCGGAGCATTAACCTAATGAAAAGTAAGGCCTTGTTAAGTGGTTTGACTAAGGTGCCACACTTAGGAGAAAGGCTGGAACTCCAATTTTCTTACACAAATTCCACTTTTCTTTTTGTTACTTCTTGGCTATAAAATAATTTAAAATTTTGATTTTCCTGTTGCAAATATGGACATCTATAGTTTAGGAGTTTCTTAAGAAAGTGTTGACCCCTGCCCCCTTTCTGCATGTATCTTTATTATAGTATTTGTAATTCATACAAATTTTCTTACACAAATTCCACTTTTCTTTTTGTTACTTCTTGGCTATAAAATAATTTAAAATTTTGATTTTCCTGTTGCAAATATGGACATCTATAGTTTAGGAGTTTCTTAAGAAAGTGTTGACCCCTGCCCCCTTTCTGCATGTATCTTTATTATAGTATTTGTAATTCATACTTGCGGGTTCACTATATTGTTTCAAGCAGAACCATGAATGTGGGCGGTTTTGTAATTCATAATTCTCCTTTCCTGATTTTCAAAATCAAACTACCTAAAAATACAGGACCTGTTATTTAGACTTCTAAGAGTAGAAATGGACTAAAATTATTAATCTTTTGGAGCGTGTCTTCCCCCATATCTAAGGTGATCACTTTTCTTCCTGAGCGTTTGGTAGTTAATAGGAATAAGAAAATGGGACACTTGTTTTTCTTTAGAAGTATATTAGCCAAGAGGTCTTGAAAAACTTGAAATTATCTTCTGAACCACTCACACTTTTCAAAAATTTATACTGAAAAATTGTTTAAGAAGGCAAGTCTCCACATAAGACTTCACATAACAGGCCTCAAGCTGGCCCTTTGGATTCTCTCATTATTGTAATTTAAATATTTTTATGGCTCTCTGGTACTGTGTTTTATTGCTAGAATCAGCAGTAATGAGTTACCCTACTGTATTCAGTGTTTCCATGGGGGCAAAAGAATGTTTACAACATTGAAAGTATTTCGGCTATACTAACATTTTATACTAACTTTTAATCTCTATGTCATTATCATTTTTCCCATTTCCGATTTTATTTATTTGGGTCCTCTTTTTTTCTCGATGAGTCTGGTTAAAGGTTTATCAACTTCATTTTTCTTTTCAAAGAACCAGGTCTTGTTTCAAACTACCAAGATTTTTTGTATTATCTTTTTAGACTCTAATTTATTTCCACTCTAATCTTTATTATTTCCATCTTACTTACTTTGGGCTTTGTTTGTTCAGTTTCTAGTTACTTTAGGTGTAAGGATAGATCGTTTATTGGAGATTTTTCTTGTTCCTTGAGGTAGGCTTGTATTGCTATAAATTTCCCTCTTGGAACTGCTTTGACTGTGACCAATAGATTTTTGGGTTGTGTTTTTATTTTCATTTGTCTCAAGGTATATTTTGATTTCTTCTTTGATCTCATTGTTAACCCATTTATTGTTTAGTAGCATGTTATTTAGCCTCCATATGTTTGTGTGTTTTTCAGTTTTCTTCTTGTAATTGATTTCTAGTTTTATACCATTGTGATCAGGAAAGATGTTCAATATGATTTCAATCTTAAATTTGTTGAGACTTTTTTTGTGGCTTAACTTGTTTTGTGGTCTATCTTGGAAAATGTTTCATATGCGCTTGAAAAAAATGTATATTCTGCTGCTTTGGTGTGAAGTGTTCTAAAAATCTGGGCTAATGTGTCATTTAAGGCCACTGTTTTCTTATTCAATATTTCTTGTCTGTATGATCTATTGATTGATGACAATGGGGTGTTAAAGACACCTACTATTGTTATATTAACAGTTAATCTCTCCCTTTATGCCCGCCAATAGTTGCTTTATATATTTAGGCCTGCCTATGTTGGGTGCATAAATGTTTACAAGGGTTACATCCTCTTGTTGGGTTGATCCTTTTGTCATTATGAAATGTTCTTTGTCTCTTGTTACAGCCTTTGTTTTAAAATCTATCTTGTCCAATACAAGTATTGCTACCCCAGCTTTTTTTTTGTTTCCATTTACATGAACTATCTTCTCCCATCTCTTTATCTTCAGTCTGTGTGTCTTTCAATCTGAGGTGGGTTAATCCCTATCTTACTGAATGTAAACATTCCCACCAGTCCTTTTGCTTGATGCATGGTGATTTGCACATCTTGTCTCCATGTCTGATATAGTCTGCTCTTCTTACACAGTATTAATCCATTGGAATTTTGTGTTTGTGTGAGCAGGACTGACAAAGACTCATTCCTTTAACTGAATTTCAAAAGAAAATTAGTCACCAATGTCATATATTCTTATTTATGAACAATACATTCTTTACCTCATTTTTTCTTCTGGCTAACTCGGAAGATGTGGAATTATTTGGAAAGCAGTGACACAAACATTTATGAAAAGAAAAGCTAAAAATATCCAATAATATGGTTATTCTTTTTAGACTTCCTTTGGCAGTCAGTGCATGTCATAACTATAAACATTCATTTTCTGGGAGAAAAACCGAGGCTGACCAAATGCTTTGTACTGTGGCCTGATCACCAGCTCTTAGCCCCAAAGCAGCAGCTCATGCTAACTCCCAACTTCCCACATAAAGTGGTTGTCTTTTGATAAAGGTCTTGGTTTGAGGCTTGCTTTTCACTTCTAATTTAGCCCAAGGCCATTTGCTAGCTGGCCCTTCTTTAGAAGGGATGATGAAAAGACTGAATAGGATATATGATAGATGCGTGCTCTTATATGACATATCTTAGCTAACTTAGCCTGTTTGCTTCTTCATCTCATTGAAGAGCTAATATACATTGCCTAGTAGGAGATTTTATTCTGGCTAAACAAACATTGCCTATATTAACAAGGCCCAGCTCTCTGATGCAACATCTTTTAAATAACAGCATATAACTAGGATTCTAGTCATATTAGCCTTCTTGGTTCCTTTCAGGATCCAAATTATCCCCATCACAGAACCTGGGCCTGAAATTGCTTCCCTCAGTTCTCTTTCACATGTCAACTTACATGACACCTTCTTAGAGAAGTGTTCCAGTCCAAAATAGGCATCCCTTCCTCTTAAAGCCCTCTGCTCTTTTCCTTCATAGCAGAAATTATAATTTGTTATATTTTCTTCAATGAGTATTGAGACTAGCATGTTTACCAACACATAAAATAAATGCCTGGCAGTTAGTAGAGAAATGAAAGGCTACTCTTTATGGATGGTACTCTTTTAATTTTCCTTATTTACAAATGTACACTTTTTTTTTTGCCAGCTAGACCATAGGGTCTCTACAATATCTTAAAAATGGTGACATCTGTTATTACTAGTTAGCTATAAATCACATTATATTTTCCACTTATTTTAAGAAAGTCCATCATTAATGCATTCAACAACTTATCGAATGTTGCCTGTGTGCCCCACAAACATAGGCTTGGCTCTGGCAATAGAGCAGTGAACAAAATGAAGTCCCTAGCCTCACTTAGTAACATTTTTTTTAAGAGGTTGTCAAATAGACAAATTAAAACATCTCTCTGATTTTCCTTTAAAGAACTTGTTCCTTCAGTGTAAAGGAAACTTTAAACTGTTTACAGTTTTCAGGAGCACACCTATTGTGTAAAATGTGGTGTGGAATTGTTGACTGAGAAGTGTATCCTTGAAAAACTAGTCTCATTTCCCTGTTGACATCTATCCTAAAATTGTAGGTGACTGTGTTCCAACAGAAACATGATCATGCTCAGTATATAAAATGCATTAAACAGTTAATAACTCTAACCAGAGTTTACCAAACTCTTGAACGAGGTTGATTTTACAGGTTTCTCTTAATAGTTCAGTTCTGGCTTGGCTGTTGGTGGCTAGTCAAATGGTTTTTGTTTACTTGTTAATTTTTTTTTTAAGTGGAGAGGGCCAGAGATGCACTACAAAGAATGTCAGAGCTCGTAAAAAATAATTAAAATGTGAAATAACTAAAATGTGTAAAAATATTACGGATAATTCTGAAATCGAAGTGACCACCATTCTAAAGCCATACTGTCCAATACCGGAGTCACTAGCCACACACATGGTGATTATGCCCTTGAAATGTGGCTAGTTTGAGTGGAGTGCTATAAGTTTGAAATACACACTGAATTTCCAAGACAAAGGAAGGAGAATATACAAGATATCAAAACAATTTTTAATATCGATTATGTTTTGAAATGATAACATTTTGGATATATTGAGTTAAATAAAGTTAATGTTTACCAATTTCTTTTCTAATGTGGCTATTGGAAAAATTTTTAGTTACATACATGGTTCACATTAGACTTCTGTTGGACACTGCTGTTTGCTAAAGTAGAACTGCTAGCTCTTGCTAGGGTTTTGAATCTCCATTATCTAGGTGGCTGCAGGTGGATGGGTGAGTGGGTGGGTGGGCGGATGGATGGATGGCGTTGCCAGTCTGGTGTTCTGGGAAGATTTTTCTCTGTGAAAGGGAGCTTGCCTTTTTGCCTGTTTGCATCCTTGTCTCATTGAAGAGCTAATATACATTGCCTAGTAGGAGATTTTATTCTGGCTAAACAAACATTGCCTATATTAACTGTTGGAAGTAGTTTCTTTTCAGCCTATTTTTGGGTCACACACACCAGCATTTTGGGGCTGTGAAACTTTTGTGTGGGGAACTTCCCTTTTTTTTCACATTGAGCTGATAGGATAAAATTGCCCTATATTCAAACTGCAACTTCCTCCTCAGTTTACAGAAAATAGGGCTCATTATGTCACAGAGTATTAAAACAGCAAGAGTAATATGCATTTTTGGACTATAGTTGCTTATTGATGCTACATGATTCAGTCAGCCAAGAATAATTTACTAATTATATATTGCAGCACTCAGCTCTTTTTCCAGATGCTAAACAAAGTGAGATAATTAGAGGAAAAAGGATGAATTTGAGAATTGGAGACCAGAAGAATAGATTTAGAAGGTCTTGAATTTAAGAGATTTAAAATGTAATCAGCAAAGTGTTTTCATGGACTTAATGCGGGTCTGGAGGAGGGGGGTGTGTGTGTGTGTGTATATTAAGATTGTGAGGGTGGTTTTCTAAATTCATTTCCCAAGTGTGTTGATTATTCACAATGTGCTAGCTAGATTGATACTGGGGATTTGGTGAACAAAACGGATTGAAACCTCTCATGGAATTCAGTTAGTCTATATAGGTCATCTCTCATCCATTGTAAAAAGCAAAATCTTAATTAAAAATTTGGCTCCATCTTTTTTGAATATGCTAAGAAACTGAGTAATTTCTCATAAGCATATCTTTTTTTTTGTAATGGAAGGACTTTAAGCTTTTGGCTTTATGGATAGTCAGAGCAATATGTTCTTAAAATTCCTAGTTTTTTTTCTGGCATTTGTCTGTTTTATGTAATAATCATACTGTACTGACATTTAAAAAATTGTGGCATTATACATAAAATTTTTTATCTTAACCATTTTTAAGTGTATAGTCCAGTATATAGTCCAGTAGCGTTAAGAGCATTTACATTGTTGCGTGTCCAATCTCCAGAACTTTTTCATCTTGGAAGATTGAAACTACCCATTAAACAATTCCCCATTTCTCATCCCCCCAGCCCCTGGCAACCACCATTCTTACTTTCTGTTTCTATGAGTTTACCTATTCTAGGTACCCCTTGTAAATAAGTAAAATCATACAATATTGTGGTGTTTTTTTTTTTTTTTTTTTTTGTGACTGGCTTATTTCACTCAAGGTTCATCCATGTTGTAGTACATGTCAGAATTTCCTTCCATTAAGTCTGAGTAATATTCCATTGTGCGCATAAAACACATTTTGTTTATCCATTCATCAGTGGATGAGTATCTAAGTTGCTTCTACCTTTGCTATTGTGAATAATTTTTGCTATTGTGAATAATGCCGCTATGAATGTGAGTATACAGATATCTTTTAGAGACCATGCTTTCAATTTTTTCAGATATATAGGTATATACCCAGAGGTGGCATTAGCCAATCATATGGTAATGCTATTTGAGGAAAACTGTATTGATGAATTCAAATCCCACTATTTAAACTTAGAATTATGAGGTGTTGCTGCATGCTTTCACCTGTCGTTTTCAGGTCTGCATTGGGTTTTCTTGAATAGGCATTATTCTCCATATATTGGAAAACTTGGATGCTTTTAATTTTTGCTACTGTATGTAATAATATAGTGAACATCTTGGGCAAGAAACCCTTTTCCATTATGGATTACTTTTTTAGGATGGATGTATAAAATGGAATTTAACAGCATGAGGGTATGACTTTTTATGGCTATAGTTATATATTGCCAATTTAAGGCTATGTTTTTTAACTAGTGTTGTGCACCCTTAGCTCCACTAGAAGTAGTCATTAAAATGGAGGGCAAAACTTTGTAAAGGCACCTCATCATTATTTCATTTGCATTCCTTTAATTAACATTAAATTAATATTTTTCTGTACTTGTAAGTGGCTGTTCCTCTTGAAGTGAGCATTGTTCGTGCACGGCCTTGACCATGTGTCTCTTAGGTGGGTGGAAATCTTGAGAGCACTGCTCTTGAGTTTTATGCATACGTATTTAGCTCAGTAGATGCTTCCCCTTTTTTTCAGTCAACTGAACTTCAGGTTATTTTTTTGACTTACTGTTTGTACTAAAGGGTCATTACATATTCTGGCATTTTGAAATACCTTAGAGTGTGTTTAAGGCTGACATCACTGAAACAGGGAGCAAAATGCTTGTTACTCCTATAATTATGACACAGGAAAGGCATTCCTAAGAAAGCATCAGCGTCCTGTGTATACACCATGGAGTACAGAGGGTGGGGAGCTGGATGACATGTCTCTTACTAAGCATGCCAAAAAGGGTGACTTGAAGTGCCTGTTTATCTTTGAATTTCGATACATCTAGTGCCAGTTTTCTAACTACCGTGATAGAATTAGGAGGAACCTAAGTTATCTTACAAGTAGAATGATAGGACAAATGACTAAAAACCCTACCAAAGAGGAATTTTATACTATTTACATACATGCTTATTGTTTTTTGTTGGAAAATTGCAAGTAAATGGAATCTACTTTAAAGCTAGCCTTTGAAGAAAATTGTTGCTTAATCTCTCATACTCTGATTAACTCCTAGTTTGCTCTGATAGAATTTGTTTCTTCTTTCAGAGTGGTTTAACTGAATCTTTTAAAAAGATGTGAAGTTACTTCTGACTAGGTAGATTGTGAACCCTTCTTAATCCTCCTATTCTTAGACAGATCATGCTTACTCTGAATATTTCCCATAAACGCTTGTGTTGAGGAATATTTTTTGATATTTTGTCAGTTGTCATAGAAATTTGTATGCACATGATATAGTTCTCAAACAGCAAAACAAAGACCCCCCCGCCCCAGACTTTATGAAAACAGAAAACAACATTGCTACATGCATTATGCAGGAGGAAAAATACTAATACTAAAATGAAGTTAACATTCCATAGTGTTTTACAGTTAATAGAGCAAAGGAATTAAAATTCATTTGATTTCATGGATTCTAATTTCAGTGGAATGTTGAGATAGGAAATTAAACTAACAAAAGTTTTATCTGTTTAGACCTTAAGCAGATACAGATTGAATGGTACTGCAGAAGTGAATTCAGGGATTCTTGGCTGTAGTCATTAATTTCTCAGCTATTAGAAAATGTAAATATCATGTAGATGATTTAAGGAACAATAATATTCTATTACTTTTGCCCGTTAAAGGTCTGTTTCTGTTTGTTTTAAACAGGCTTGTGGATTGCTTTTTCTTGCCAGTTTTCCTTTGAGAGGAAGGTACTGCCCTTTCAGATCTTTCTGAAGTTTGAAAGTTGCGGTCCTGCTTTTGCTGATGGCCAGCAGTGGCGACGGGGTGGGCAGTCAGTTGGAATGAGTTTGGTTGTGCTGCTGTGCGAGGTGGGGTTCGATCCTTGGCTGTCCTGTTTATTCTGTGAACTCTACCCAAAGCATGATTGATTATTCCTGCCATTTGGTGGAGAGGATTTGGAGGTAGGTCATGGTAGAGAAAAGAGAGTACCTTTCAAAAAGGCCAACCTATCACCAATATCAGCAAATCAACTTAAAATTCATTCCCACCAGAGGTAGTTGTTTACAGTTTCAAAATTAATATTACAGCGGGTCTTGACCTTTTGAGCTGAGGGCTAAAAACTTTTACTATTGAGAAAAAGAAAGGGAACTGGATTCAGTTTTGTGATAGGCTAGAAGGGTGTATATTCTTAATTGATGACTGGTTGCAAGTAGCTATATAAGGCAGCTTGAGTTAAATCAGTGCTGTGTTATCTTTGGCTAGTCATCACACCCCTTTAAGCCTCAGTTTCCTCATCTGTAAAGTAGCAGCATACTTGGTGAACGACAAACAGTAATAAATGTCAGCAATTGTTATTTAAAAGGTTTTACAACTGTGATTGTATACTTCTCATTTGAGGATGCTAGGCTGAATGATTGAGAAATGTGAAGTGAACTAATAATCCAGCCAAAGAATAGAAGACGGCAGGGATTAGTTTGTATCTCTTTGGCTTAATCGATCAAAATGAATTGGGAAGCTCAATGTAATTGATCAGGAAGGAATTTAAGTCATCCTGGATGCTTAATTTTTTCTTCCTTTCTTCCTTCCTTCTTTCCTTTTATTTTTCTTTCTTTCCTTTTTTAAAAAAATCTCATTATCATTCTGGTGCTTTTGTTTTCTGGTAAAGAGGCTGTTTCCTTCTCACCAAGCCTAGGCCACCTATCAAAGTCTTCGTCAACTTCTTTTTCCTTTAAAGCAAGCCACCAGTGGTAAGAGAATGAGCAGGCATATGAAAGTGTGGTTCTTTAGCCCAATAGTTTATGTATAAGTTAAAAAGTTTTTTTTATTTTTTCAAATTCTATTTTCCCGCTCTAATCTGCCTCTGGTTGCAGGATACTGGCTGCAGTTTTGCCCCAGGCTGCTGGCTTGACCCATGACAAATTCCACTTCTTCCTGGGGGCTTTCCTTTTTCCAGAAGGTCTAGATCACCGAGCGCTCATTGTTTAGGGCTTAGTCACTGTCTCGTTTCTGGTTTTCATAAGATCAAATCAAATGAGGTAATTTATGTGAACTGTGTAACCACTGCAAAGGGAGATGCTGCGGCTGTCATTAGAGTCCCACTCCCTGGGCTGTGGCTGGGTTCCCAGCCCTCTGGTCTCCCACCCATGGCATGTCCAGCTCCTCTCTGTGCTGTCGGGGACATCTGCAGTTAGGGAACAAGCTTCCTTATGCAGAAGTCAAATGCAGGCATTAGAGCTCAGTGAGTCAGTCATGTGATCTGTTTGGCTAACTCTTCAGAGAGTTCGTTTATGCTCTGTAAAACTGGGATGAGTGTTGGAATCTGGTGGGAAACCTCTTCCTTTGGGACACGTGAGCCCCTTGGGATTTGCTATTCCCTCTCCACCCCTAACCTCTCATTTCTTCGGTTGTGCATCTTACAGTAAAATGGTTGTCTAAAACTGGCTTTATATTCTGAATACCATTGTGAATATTTTTAGTCACTTAAGATTTTTTAAAATTTGACTCAGCTGTGGTTTTACTGATACACTCTTACGTAAATGGTTACCATTAATTCATATAAAGGACTCAGAGCATTATCTAGCATGAGTGTACATGTTTAATAAAGGTTAATTTATTATTTCTAGTGGTATTAGCATTATTAATTTAAAAAGTTTGGTAGGAGCTTTTACTAAGACTGTAGTTCAGTAGAAAAGTCTAGGGATCTAGAACTGGGAGACTGTCTTGGTTTTGGGTCTGTCATTTACCAGTTCTGGAAGCTTGAGCAGGTTCCTTAACTGCTTTGAGTATCAGTTTGTTAGTCTTGAAAATAGATGTAGGAGGATTAAATGAGATGATGTGTGTGGAAAGTATTCCTAGATTATAAATCATTATATAATTGCAAGTGTGACAGCATCACAGGTGTTTAGAGACCACGATAAAATTGTTTTCTCCTACTTTTAATATATATCTTGTCTCTTGTAAATTGATTATAAATTCTCAGCTGATAGTAGTATTGGACGTGACACTTATTTAATAAATAGTTGTTGAAAAATGAATATATTCCCCCATCTCATTCATGTGTGTCTATTTTTATCTGCATAGCAGTGATTTGTGTTTTGGGGACCTGAACAATTATATCTAAGCAGCAAGTTTAAATTACTTTATGATTAGATTGTGGTGTTTATGAGGTACTCGGATGCTTTTGAGAAAGATGATATCTAGCTCATTGTTGGATGAGTCCGGGGACTTGAGCAAATTTGGTTTTAAGTCTTCCGAATTATCCTGTCTATGAGCTTCATGAGGGCAGGCCATGTCTGTCTTGTTCACCACTGGATCTTCATTGCTAGTGTGGCGCCTGGTGTAGGGCACAGAGGAGACTGTCAATATTTGATAATTGATCACCTGATTTCCGTTCGATCAGACTTGTGTCAGAGGTATCAAGAAAAAGAAGTTGGGTAACGGCAGTGAAGCAGATTTCTTTTGGTTTCAGGGGGAGTAATAGTAAACAATGGTGATAAATTATGTGTCATGTGAAAGTGAGACATGTAGGTGAAACGGAAA
>NW_011888790.1:1066934-1074831 GCF_000151845.1 Pteropus vampyrus
TAGATTGTGGTGTTTATGAGGTACTCGGATGCTTTTGAGAAAGATGATATCTAGCTCATTGTTGGATGAGTCCGGGGACTTGAGCAAATTTGGTTTTAAGTCTTCCGAATTATCCTGTCTATGAGCTTCATGAGGGCAGGCCATGTCTGTCTTGTTCACCACTGGATCTTCCTTGCTAGTGTGGCGCCTGGTGTAGGGCACAGAGGAGACTGTCAATATTTGATAATTGATCACCTGATTTCCGTTCGATCAGACTTGTGTCAGAGGTATCAAGAAAAAGAAGTTGGGTAACGGCAGTGAAGCAGATTTCTTTTGGTTTCAGGGGGAGTAATAGTAAACAATGGTGATAAATTATGTGTCATGTGAAAGTGAGACATGTAGGTGAAACGGAAAGTATATTGGGCTGGGGATGTGGAGACCTGGGTCCTAGGCCTGGTCCTTTATTAACTAGTGGAGGTAGCTTTGAGCGAGTTAACTTAACCACTTTGGGCTTCATTTTCTTCCTCAAAGGCCCTGTCCAGTTCTGTGACAAACAGTAAATTTATTCCAGAGCTGAATTCCTGATTGGGGGAAAAGTAACAGAGATAAAATTTAAAAGGGAGTCCATGAAATACATTGCGATGCCAAATGAATTAGTTTGGAAACAGCTATCTTAGGTTATATCTGGTTGGGTGGGGTTGAACTTAAGTGAATTGATTAGTCATTGCTGTTTGAGAAA
This sequence comes from Pteropus vampyrus, assembly GCF_000151845.1. Classification (NCBI taxonomy): domain Eukaryota; kingdom Metazoa; phylum Chordata; class Mammalia; order Chiroptera; family Pteropodidae; genus Pteropus; species Pteropus vampyrus. Next base: position 1,067,653 of record NW_011888790.1, read on the forward strand.
TGAATAGAATATGTAGAACTATTTCTTTTCCTAAAGAGGGCATGCCTTGGAAAAGAAATCAAGGTGGGGAGGTCATGGGTAGAGTATTTAATTCATCCATATATGGTGTCAATAAGATGGGTTTTATGCAAGCCACAGGGAACATTTAGTTGTTCCGAACTTATATATTGCAAGAGTTGTTAATAGAGTGTCAAGAAGTATTTAAGAAAGGGCCCGTTAGCAGTGCCATATTCCTCAAACTCAGGGCAGGATGGATGTGTGAGAGTCATCTGCTTCTTGAGAATGCTAGGACAGTGTGGATAGTTTAGTCACTGTGCTTCCTGGAAGGGTGGATGCTTGTGGGTTGGTGTGCGGCATGTGGGAGTGAGGAATTTCCTTAATTTTTTGTTTTCAGTGTGTCCTTTATTCCAGCTGGTCCGCACTTACCCTTGCCAGGTAAATGTTCCTAGAAAACTTTTAGCAAGTTAAATCCTGTTATAAACTGCCAGAGTCTATTGTCTAATAGAGGCTTCCAGAGACTTCTGACCCCCTCTTGTGTAGAGTGCCTTACTTGGCCTCTCCATTCCCAGATCCTAGAATACCAAGTTCAAGGCACATTTCCTATGTCTTATCATCTGATTGTACAGAAATATTTTAGTATTGCCTTCCCGACAAGAATGAAAACTTTTAAGGGCTAGGAACCTTTGCTTTATAGAGGGCATGTCGAATGATTCATGAGTGTGATGATTGACGTGATTCATTATTGAGACATTGTCTTTCCTAAGAAGAATTATTTTTAATCTGAGCAATTTATTTAGAACTTTCATCTGTTTCTAATTCCATATATACTTCAGGGGACATCTTTAGCAAGACCTATGGGGAAAGATATTTCTTGCTTTTTTATTTTTTTAACAAGAGGACAATACGTTTTTATTTACTTTTAATAAGTTTAAATCCTTGAAGGATACAGCATTATACGGAGTCCGTGTCCAGTGGCCTTAGCAGGAAAGTTGCTTTGGAATTTGGCACAAACCATGCTGCTGTTTCCATGACGAGTTACCTTTCCTCAGATCACCCTGGTTTTGTTCTGTTTGGCACCACGGAGTCACTATGCCATTCTTTACCTTATACACATAAGCACATCCCTTACCTAGATAGAATTAAGTTTTATCTGGAGCATAAACACCTTCAATTTTAAGAAGAGCTGTGTGCTCCCTCTGGTTCCAGAGACCCCACTTATAGCCAGCAAAAATGTAGGCCTTGGACTACAGCCTTCTAGACATATTTCTTATTTTAGAAGTCCTGTTCCCAGCAGGCCTCCACAGGCTCCAGGATGGAGGAAAGAGCAAAAGATAATTTCTTTAAAATTGGGCTTTTTGACATTTGAGGGATTATCGATAATTTAGAATGATGTAACTGTAACTCCAAAGATATGGGCTAGGTGGAATGGTTCCTTTAAACCTGAAGAGTCTGAGATTTTCTGCTATTTTTTTTAGCTACACTGAATGTGTTTAAATGCATAATTATATGAAGTTTTGTTTTCAGCCATGGAAATCATAGAACATTATATTTTACTTGTAACTCCTGTTTTTTTCAATAAACATATCCTTGTATCCCTGAAATCTGTGGTGCATTTTAGATTTGCAAAATGTGTGATATGATAATATAAAGAGATGGCTGATTTAACTTCTTACATTTTGTGTTCATTTGAATTTGAAATGTTGGCCATGTGAAATGAGAATCATGTCAAAATGGTTTAGGTGAACTAAAATGTGTGTGAGCATTTTGTGGCAAGTAAAGCACTGAGTTTTCAGATCCTAAATGTTAGTTATTAAACATTATTCGAAGTATCTGAATTTATATATAAGCATTCCATTCATTTAGGCACTTACTGATTTTAACAATTTTAATGATCAGAAAGGAAAATGTGGACTGAACTATAATACATTCCCCCAGATGTGTAATTTGTCACCAAAAAAAATAGTCATACAAAGTTAAGCACCTTCTTGGAAATATTGAACCTTCGCGGCTGTCAGAACACATGTTATCCAATTGTGTCCACCCCAGGAGTTACTTGTAGCCAGTTCTCTGTGGCTGTTTAGTTCTTGTGGTGGGGAATGAAGGCAGTGTGAGTAGGGATGAAGTGGGGGATGGGCCAGATTGGAGATATTGGTAAATCGGGAGGATTTGGTAGCATTGAATGTGAGTGTTGGGGGTGATGAGAGAGATGAGTCAGGAATGAATGCTTGGTTTTGGCTTGGGTGACAGCAGGGATGATGCTGTCATTCACCAAGAAAGGGAATAAAGAAGAAAGATCAGATTTGGGTGGGGAGATAAGTTCAGACAGTGTATTCAATTGACAGTGTAATCAATAAATACTGAATGAATGAATCTGGATGCGTTATTTGAGATGTCTGTCGGATATCAAAATTTCCCAGGCTGGTCCTCCAGAAGACAGAGGAGGAGACTTGATCTGGGGAGAGAGCTTTGGGATTTGTTGAAGCCACGAGGTCTTCAGATAGAAAGAAGCATGGAGGATACTAGCATTTAAGGGGTAGGCTGAAAAGGAGGCTGTGTCTCTGGAGATAACCAAGATGAGTGGCGAGGGAGGTAGGAAGAAACCTAGGAGAGAGTAGGTGCCCTGGGAGCCGAGGTAGGGGCCCAGCTCAAGAATGAACAAGGGTTTGGTCAGTAGGACAAGTGCTGCAGAAAAGCCAAGAAGGACTGGGGTTGAGTCTTTAGGGAGTCTCTGGAGACCCTGAGAGGCTCTTCAGTGAACTGGGGGGTAAAAGTCAGACTGCAGTGGGAGGAGGAGCGAATAGCTGTGGAGGAAATGGGGAAAGTGAGTGTGCACTGCTCTTCTATGCAGCTTGGCTGGGAAGGAAAAGACAGTGTAATAAATTGAGGAGGCTATAGGTGGAGGGAGGTTGTAGGGCTCTTGTCATCATTTTTAGATGAGAGACTTGAGTGGATGGAAAGAACAGATATCAGGAGTGAGGATAAGGGTTAGCGGAAGGGAGTTGTTGAAGGAGAAGGCTGCCTTCCCAATGAGAGGGAGGGATGGTATTTGGACCACAAGTAGAAGAGAACTGCTTAGAAACGATGGCTGCTTCTTGGAGAAGGATGGTGGCAGTTAAATCTGGAAGCAGGCACAGGCTAAAAAGGGTGGGTGGGTAGGTGACTAGGGGTTTGAATTAGTGGCAGGTGGGCATGAATGGAGGACGTGCGTGTGTGTGTGTAGAGAAACGTTCAGAGGCAGAAGACTGAGTGCTGATCTATCTGAAGAACCAGCTGGGGTTGTGGGTGGAGCAAATGGTGTCATGCTGTGGGTGTGGTCTGAGTAAGGAGGAATCATGTAGGGAGAAGTAATGTGGCCGGATCTATGATTTTGAAACCGATGGCAGAGTTTAGAGAGAGAGGGAGAAATATTGTTTGAGAGGCTGTTGTTACAGTAATCTGGGCAAAGGTCATTAGGGCTTTAAATGGGGCAGTTGCAGCGGGAGAGATGATTCCAGAAGTTTGAGTGGGCAGATTGGTACCTGTTGACCAGTGTGGGGAGGGAAAGGAAGGAGAAGAGGGAAGGGAAGAAGAAGGAGGTGGAAGGTACCTGAGAGGACGTCATTGTCATTGTGGAAGTAGAGAACACGGAGGAAGAGAAGCAGGTATAGTGAAGGGGTGGGACAGTTCAGTTTTAGGCACATTTACAGAACTTTTGTGTAGCTAGCGTTCATCTGACAACCAGAATTAGGGGTCTGAAGTGCAAGAGAGTGGTCGTGGGGTGAGATCATCATCCGTGAATTGGAAATAGTTAAGATTTATTTATTTGAAGGAACGAGAAAAATCTTGATGTGGCTATGGACTTTAAGAGTAAACTTCTCAGACTACTTTAGCATATTTTTAACTTTCTTAGAAAAAAGCCTCCAGATGACCAAGATGTGGACATGTGCCCCAAATAGCTGAAAATTAACACGACAAGATATTAGGAAATAAATTTGAGAAATTTCAGTAGAAATGCTGTTATCTTAGTTTTTTCTTCTCAGGTTAAAATTTGTGTCTTCAATCCTTTTATTATTTTTGATAAGAGACTTCAGAAGACTGGTGGGGAATAACTGGTTGTATTTTTAAAAAGTCCTTGAAGGTGAAATATACTGTGTTGAATGTGGTATCATTGCATTTTATTCCCTTGCTTTTGTACCAGTGGATAACTAATAATTAGGTATATTGATGCAATGTCCAGAGATGAATTAAAAAACAAAGTGGTTTAAGTCTCCTTTGGGGAAATAGGCTGATTACAATTTATATTTAGCTAAATACTGATTTGTAGAAACTCGCTTTGGGATTTCCCATGAAATCTACCTTTTTTTCTTTTTGCTTTCCTTCCTACAATGTGTAAGCAGGTAATATTTCTGTTCTGTGGAAATGTTAATTAAAACAGAAGTGAATTTTTAAATCTGTGGAATTTCCAGCAGTTTGGTGGGCGTTCTAGAATTTATATAGGGATGTGAGTGATTGTGAGTGTTCTCCCCAACCCCCTGCTACTCTCAGTTGAATTATTGTACTAGTTCCATTTTCATTTAATGCTGTAGGAGAGAGATTACTATTCCTGCTTTTATGGTATCAACAAACATTTATTGAGTGGCTGCTTCATACCCAGTGCTTGGCTCTAGGGATTCGGAGAGAAATAAGCCAATATCCTTGCCCTCAAGAGCATACTTTGTAGTGGAAAGTCATAAAGAGCTGTTGTGATATTGTGATTTATTAAAATAAATATATATTTCCACCTGGAACAAAACTCCTAATACCCGTGGAATTTTCTAATTGTTAAGGGCTATAAAAGTGAAGTGTCTTTTGTTATTCATAACAAGCCCCTTTCAACCATACTTAAGTTTATGTTAATGAGGTGACTTGAAAACCCCTAAGGATTGGGAGGCTAGTTGCCAGGGGGAACCAACCACATGACTGGAGAGTCTGGGCAGGGGATAGGGACCAAGGATTGGATTGGCCAGTGATTTAATCAGTCATGCCTATATAATGAAGCCTCCATAGAATCCTTACTGAAGGAGTTTGGAGAGCTGCCTGGTTGGTAGATACCTGGAGGTGCTGGGAGGGTGGTGTACAGGGAGAGGGCACAAAGCTCTGAGTCCCTTCTCATACACCTTGCCATGTGCATCTCTTTCTTTAGCTATTCCTGAGTCACGTCCTTTATATTAAGCGGGCATTAGTAAGTAAAGCACTTTCCTGAATTTTGTGAGCCATTGTAGCAAATTATCGAACCCGAATTGGGGGTTGTGGGACCGTCAGAAGCACAGGTGACAACCTGGACTTGCCGTGGGCATCCGAAGTGGGAAGAAAGACTTGTGGGACTGAGCCCTTAACTTCTAGGGTCCACGTTAACCCCAGGTAGATAATGTCAGAATTAAATTGCAGAACACCCTGGTGGTATCTGCAGAGAATTGCTTGATGTAGGGGAAAACTCCACATATCTGGTGTCAGAAGTGAAGTTTTGTGAGTAGTAGAGCAGAGTACAGAAAGTTTTTTCTTTCCACTGTAAAGAGACCATTGCCGATACCTGTGGAAGAGACATAGTGACTGCTGATAACAATGATGGCTCACGTTAGTGGCATACTTGAAATGCATTTTACCTTTATAGGTTCAGTTCATCCCACCAACTCAGTGAAGTAGGCAAGGTTATTCTCTTTGCACAGAAGAGGCACAGAGAGATTAAATAGTAGCTGGTAAATAGAGGAACCATAAGTAGAAACTGAGCAGTATGGTATGAGAACCCACACTTTCAAAGAGTGAGGAAGTGGCAGTCAGCCTAGTTAGTGTGACTCTGCCGCGTTAGCAAAAATTGGGATGAGGACTTAACGCTGAGTGCATGGAGCTTGGGCTGAGAGTTGAGGGGGTGACAGGAGGGGAGGAAATCAAAGAGTTAAGGTTAAGTTAAGCCTGGATGGACTAGCCTGAAGTCAGCTGCTAGAAGGTGACAATGGAGACCAGATTATGAAAATAGGCAGCAACTCCTTTTACATCAAGGTTTACCCTGAAATCCCTAAAAATACATAGTTTTGCATATATTGCTCGTTTACCACGGACATTCGGAGAAAGCCTAGGACCTTTTAGTTTATAGTGTTCTTATTTTCATACTGATTACATTCATTGTCATCCCCCCAAAAGTACATGTATAACATGGGTAGAAATTATGATGATGATAATGGGAGCGGCTCACAATTCCGAAAATGTTGGGGGTTTCTGCGTGGTTTATTTTAATTTAAAGAGCAGTCTGTAATTAGTAGGCTTTGGAAATTCGTTTCAAGAGATGTAAATGAAGGAGTTCTAGAAGCTAATTGTATACTGCTGCATTTTTGTTTTCCTCTCAGATCAGAAAGAAAATTTAAAGGACCTGGGTGTGTTCCAAAAATTAAAGTAAGTCAGTCACACCCATATTGGCACACCGAGATTGCTCAAATATTTGCAGTAAGTATTACTGAGCAGGGACCATGCACAGAGCTTAGTACTAAATACAGTTGGGTTTATTACCAGAGTCCTCCTTCCGTATAAGGAACTCTCTGGGATTTTATAGGGAGACCGACATAATAGGATGCCACTTGTGAACAGTAACAGCTGTGGAAATGAGCATAGAGCAACCCAGAAGACATTAAGATGAATACATTTAGGAGACCCATAAAAATACCCTTGATTTATTCATTTGTGCAACTGTTGAGCAGTGGGCACCTGGAGACTGAAAAGAGGCAGACCTATTGGCAATACCTCCTAAAGGTGGAAGAAGCTTGGCTTTTGGGTGTTAGAGAAGGATGGAAGCTCAAACAATGATTTATTTATTTTTTTTCTGTAGAAAAGGTACTAGTGTGTGTTTCGAAAGGTTTAGATTGCCTCAAAAGCAATGAGTTTTATAGACTTAGTTTCAGAAATGCTGTGTGACTCTCATAGGGATCATCTCCAGGGGTAGGTAGGTAGTATGAGTAGTTACTTTCTAAAAACACCGCAAAGAATGTGTATGAGATTGGGAAAGCTCTTAATTTAGGATGTCCCCTTCTACTCTTTCCCATAGTTATCAAATCAGATATTTCTGCAAGAGAGTGCAAGATTGTAATAGAAAGGAAATTAAAGGAAATTATATTTTGAACTATTATATTGTCAGAGTAAATATGAATTTCTTGAAGCAGGTCAAAACGTTAG
>NW_011888790.1:1075841-1085412 GCF_000151845.1 Pteropus vampyrus
TTTGCTACTTGTGTGTGGGGGAACAAAGCCAACAGGAATCCCCAGTTTGGGGTGCGGTGAAGAAAGAAACTATTCAGTGCAGACAGCTCGGTTGTGAGACATACAGCATGGCTGTAGAACAGCTCGATAGTGTTACAGCTCAGTTATGGAACAGCGGGGCGGTCGGGTGGTCTCGGGGCAAAGTGGCGCCAGTGTGAGGCCTCCCTCCACTATGGCTGCTAGGCTGTCTTAAAATTTGAACCGAGTTAGCTACAGGAACCTTTGCTGGTAGTTATCTTCTTTCTCAGGGTCCACAGTAACTTTTGTAATTTTTGTAAGTTTGTTTCATTGAAAAATACATGGTTGCATATTTTCTTCTAGAACCACAATGAAAGATTTCTATAAAAAAAAATTAAATTGTATTAGATTCTCAGCGCACACTTAAAGTTACAGTGAGTGTGGCCTAGTGGGGCCGGGGAGACTTTGAATAGATAACATATTTGTGGCATTAAAATTTTCTGTATCTCTAAACACTCATGTCTCAGGGCAGTCAAGTAGAAGAAAACAGGTGTCTGAATTATGAAGAATGGCTTAAATCAAAGCAGGATCTTTTTGAAAGAAACTGGTATGTTCCCTTTTGGTGAAAGAGGGTTCTGTTTTCTTATTGTAGTCTTCCTGCTCAAGCTGCCCAGGTTTAGTTTGCAGTTCCCACGATACCTGTTGGACTGGCTTTAGGCTGATAATATCAGTGCTTTCATATTTCCTTCACATTTTTTTTTTAAGAACATTTATCGTAATGCTCTTCAATAAGATCCTCAGACCATTTGCTAGTAGGATTTAGTTGCTTCTCCAAACATTTATTTCCTTTTGGCAGGAATTAATAAGCGAGCTCCTTCTCATGGATCTTGGCCACAAGTTCTATGATGTGTCTGTCATTATTGACAGAGAGAGACCTTTTGAGGAAATGCAACATGAATGATCTCCTTGCCATCTATGATGAAGAAATGAGGGAGTAAACTTTGCATTTTATGTAGATTGAATGTAGATCACTAACTGATTCATCTGAGACTTCTGAAGGCCTTTTATATTTTCCTCCACAGGTTTGGACTCAGAACTTTAAAGCAGGTGATAGTTAAAGTTAAGAACAAATGGGAAACCCTATGGATGTGGGTTCCTGTGCATCTATATAGTTGTCGAGACTGGGTTTGAGAAGTAACTGATTCCAAGGGACATTTAAGCAGTTAATCCTTTGGTGAATACCTACCAACATTTATTTGGTACTGTGTAACCAAGCCTCCTTTGTGACTCTGTGGTACCTAGTGATTTTTCTCCCTGTATTTGAAGCCACCTAATTACAATTTGTTGCAAATTTTCTTTTCTACTGCATTAGGCTTCCTTGTAAGCTGATCAAAATGAGCTCTGGTTGACAGCTCACCTGGTTATTTAAATTGTTTGCTCTATCCTCTGACCTAGCAATTCTAAAAATTTATCTTAAAAAACAAAACAAAACAAAAAAACCTAACAAGGAGGATACATTAAAAGATCTCTTAGAAGAAGGCTCATCAGAGCATCCTTTTTAAAAGTGGCAAATTTGGAAACAGTTTAAAGGCCAAACATTAAACCTGTCAGATATATAGACATAGAACTACTTAAAATTGTTTGGAGAGTACAGTGGTTAAAAGTACAGGTTCTGGGACCAGACTATGTAAGTTCTAATTTTGGTGCTGCCACTTAGAGCTGTGTGACCTTGGGTAGTTTCTTTCTTTTATTTTATTCCCTTTTTAATGTGGTAAAATATACATAACATAAAATTTATCATTTTAACCCTTTTTAGTGTATAATTAAGAGACATTAAATGCATTCAGATGTGGGCAAGTTTCTTAATAGAACTGATAATTGTAACTAACAGCTATCTTTGGATTATTTGAATATCAAAGAAGTATTAATACATGTAAAAAGCGTAGAATACATATTCATATATATGGGGAGACAGATACACACTTTTAAAATAAAAAATTAGGTGTATTTAAGATACACAATGTGATAACTTGATATATGTATACATAGTGAAATGATTACTACAGTCAAGCTAAGTAACATGTCATCTCCTCACAGTTACCCATTTTTGTGATGAGAGTACCTGAAACCTACTCTTTCAGCATATTCCCAGTATTAAATACAGTATTATAACTACAGTCATCACACCATACGATAGATCTTTAGACTCACCCTACGTAAGGACAACTTTCTACCTTTAACCAACAAACTTCAGCTATTGTTAAAGTATTCAATACACAGATATTTATGAAATTTTAAAATGGAAAAGATTTTAAAACAGCATGTATAGTTTATCATTAAATATAAAAATAGAAAATAACTGGAAAGGCCTACACCTGGTTGATAGGATAATCTCTTTTTGCTTCTGTTTTTTTCTTTCCTGTAATTGCCCTGTTTTGCTTTTATAACTGGAAAAATTTTTTTTTTTTTTTTGCATACAAATTTTATTCTGAGTTGTTTGGGTGAAAACACCCAAAGGTCACTGGCAGGGTTAATCCTAAAAAGAACAATTTTATTTTTCATTTTATCGCAGAGTTTTATTTGTTCCCTGTGACTATTTAAATAAAGTTAAGATTCATGGTGGCAAAAATACACTTTCATACAAATACAATTTCCTAAGGGTATCCTTAAAATTGTATATAGTTTGTTCATCTTATTGTGGTATTTTGTTTTTCTTAACTATAGTTTCCTGTTCATTCAATTTTGCATGTTAACATTTCTGAAAATAAATATTTTGTTCAGTGGGGTAGTCGGCCAGATGGTGGGGTGTTTATAATTCAAGGAAATAGCCTAAATTGTCATCAGTTGAAATCACATAAAAAGCTAGCAGTACTTTTATTAGAATTTTATAAGGTACAGAGCCAGGAATTCTACACTTCCTGTGCCCATGCTATTCAAACTGTTCCTGATATAAAGATGGAGAAAGTGAAGGAGTAGCTGAGGGCTGGGGTAAGGGAAGAGTGAGAGCCAGGGAGTGAAGCTGGAAGTGACTGGCAGCTGAGAGCTCAAATCTCAGCAGTGTCACATGTTACCTTAAAAAACGTTGTAACTTTCTTAATATTTGTTTAAATACAAATATGTTTTCTTCTGAATTTTAAGTGAGATTGCCTCAGGTATATATGCCATGTTTATCCTAACTTCCAGTATACCTTGGAGTGCCCAGAGGTTTGTGTATATGCTGGTGTGAGAGGCAAGGCCTAGACAGCTTGGGTATCATGGATTCAGGTAGGGATTGTTTATGGTTTGCATGCTTTGAGAGAGCTTCTCTGAGTTTATTCAACAAATACTGAACACCTGCTGGGTTGAGAATTTTTGTGGGTTGGGCTGAAAGGGAGTGAGGAAATAGACAAATATGTCAAATCGTTATTAAGTGATGAATATGTGCTGTTTTAATATATATGTACTGAATTTATGAATTATTAAGTGATGAATAGGTACTTTGTTAAGTGCTTAATTGTCTTAGTGATTTATCACAGCAACCCTATATAATAGGTACTGTTACCACCCTCATTTACAGGAGAGAGTACATTAGAGATTAATTTATCCTTTCTTAAAAATTTTTTCATTTTGAAAATTTGTGTATTTTAGGTGTTTATTCTATTTTATTAAGTAAAACCTTTTAAACTTTATTTTTTAATTAAAGTTTTTGGTTAATAAAGTTGTATAGGTTTCAAGTATATAATTCTATAATATATCATCTGTATATTCCATTGTGTATCCATTGTGTATTCATCACCCAAAGTCAGATCTCCTTCTGTCACCATATATTTGACCCCCTTTACCCTTTTCTACCTCCCCGCAAAGTAAAACTTTATTACTAGTCTTCTATCCTGCTATCTCTTACCAAGAAAAAAAAAAAAAAAAGGAAAGGAAAAAAAAAGAAAAAAGATTGCAGTTAGGAAAAAAAAAAAAAAAAGGAAAGGAAAAAAAAAGAAAAAAGATTGCAGTTAAGAATGGAGCATGTCGTATCTTCAAACACAAAATCTCGATCTTTATTCATGTAGATATTTGAATTTAAAAAATTTAAACTGAACAAATCTTAATTGTATAGCTTAACGCATCTCTCCCTCTACCCCTCTCCCTCGCTCTCTTTCTCTTCCTTTAACTCTCTCCTCTTCTTCTCCCCCCATACCGACCACCCATATCAAAATACAGTACACGTCTGTCACTCCAGAAGGTTCCTTTGTGTCCATTCCTAATCAGTAATCTCCTCACTCCTCAGCTAGAACTACTATTCTGACTTATATCACCATAATTTAACCAGCCTCATCTTGAACTTCAAATAAATGAACTCAGCTCAGGCAGTTTGCGGTTTTTTTGCAGCTGACATCTTTTGCCTCGTGTAATGTCATGTGATTCATCCACATTGTTGCATGTGTCAGTAGTTCTTTATTGTGTGATACTCCATTGATGAATATGCCATAGTTTATCCATTTTCTCAATGAACACTTGGATTTTCAGCTGCTTTGAATGTCCTTGTAGTGCATGCCTTTTGGAGTGGACTGCTGCATTGTAGGGTGGGCATATGTTTGGCTATAGTAGGTATAGTAGTCTCCACTTATCCACAGTTTCGCTTTCCAAAGTTTATTATCCTTGATCAACCTCTGTCCAAAAATATTAAACGGAAAATTCCAGAAATAATTCATAAGTTTTAAATTGTGCATCATTCTGTGAACCGCACTTCCTCTCATCATGTAGGCATTGTATTGTCTCACATTATCAAGAGTGAGTACAGTAAAAGTACAATAAGATATTTTGAACGAGAGACTATATTCACGTAACTTATTACAGTAGGTTGTTATAATTGTTCTATTATTAGTTATTGTTAATCTCTTTGCTAAATTTATAAATTAAACTTCATCATAGGTATGTATGTATGTACAGTAAAAAACAAAGTATACAAAGGCTTCAGTACTATCCACAGTGTCAGGCATCCACTGGGGATCTTGGGGCCTGTCCCCCATGCATAAGGGGAGATCAACTGTGTTGTGTTTTCCAGTGTGGTTAGACCAGTGTGCATGCCTACCAGCAATGTATGAGCGTTCATTCGCTCCACATCCTTGCCATCAATCTTTTTTAGATGTTTGAATTTTAATTGCATCTTCAAATAGGGAGCTTGGGAGAAGGTTGTTGATTGGTGTGACTTGGATGGGATGAAGATAAATTACCAATATACAACTGGCCATAAAGCTTTGTCTAGCAACTTATTCAGATGTATCAGCTGTTTCAGTGACAAAAAAAAAAAAAAAAAAAAAGATAGATTCTACCCTAATCCACTTTTACTTTAAGCCAGCTGTGTCAAAATTCTAGTCCAATTTTGTTTATGTTTTTCCAGAATAAGAGACTCATCATCCCTTTTCCTTCCATTTTAATGCTGAAATATTTAAAAAATCACTTTACTTCAAATTCCTACAGGAAACCTCATACTTGAGAGAAAGATCATTGATTTCTCCTCTCTCCATTTATTCTTATGTTGAAATGGAGTGAAAGACCCAGAAAAAAAAAATGCCTGTGATCCAGTAACAATTTGATGATCCAGTAACATTTATGACAGTGTTTGTTGAGGGCCTCCTTTGGGTCAGGCTGTGCTAAGCAATTTGTATTCCTTAGCTCATTTACTCTATCGCAACCCAGTGAGGGATAGGTACTGTTATTATTCCCATTTTACAGATGGGGAAACTAAAGCCCTGAGAGGTTAAGTAATTTGTCCAAGTTTATCCAGTAGTAACTGCAGAAGCTGGAATTTGGAATTTTAATCCAAGTCTATCTAATAACAAAGGGCGAAATTAGACTCCCTCCTTATGATAACTAGTTTGTCAATAATTAACTAAATGATAGATCTCTACATAGTTATGATTTACCAACGTGCTGTCTCTTTAACTGAGCTTTCCTCTCCTTCACTGCCATCTTGCCAAAAGATAAATGAAGTGCATATTTGTTTTAATCCCAAAGTTAATTGTTTTTAGTTTCCTTGAGTGCAAAATACAATGAATGGGAAATAGGTCCAGTCTTCAAGAGTACTGAAGATTAGAAATGCTAATGACCAACCATGGCATAGAAAGTATGCAGGGGAGGTCCCGATGAAGTACTGTGGCTGCCGAGGTGCCAGGCTTTGTCTCGGAGGTGTTTGGCCTATGCCTTTAAAAGTGGCTGGACTTCAGACATGGGGGCCGGAGGTGGGCCACCGGTTAGGGAGTGGATTCTGTGCCCCAAATTGCAAGGACTTGTGTTTGATGGGGCATGAAATGTGTGACAGGCGCAAAGTTGGTAGATAAGTACCCCCTAGATCCCAAGCAGGTCAAGGAGGCTCACTCTTGAATGTCTGGCCACGCAGCCTTTGGGAAGATTAGTTGGGCCGAGTTTGGCATTGCAATAGGATATCTGCCATTGGGACTGAAGGTTAGGAGGGAGATCTGGGATTGGGGAAATAGACACAAAACTGGTTGTAGGAGCAGTGGGAGTGGATGAACTCTCCTAACTAGAGCTCTTGAGTACTGGGGCTAACCAAGGGTGGGTGTCAGAATCACTCATAGAGCTCTTGAAATTACACTGGCCCGGGCCAAACTCAGAGCTTCTGATTGGTGGTGGTTCTGGGCTCACAGCAGCAGTCACCTTGGCTTGTTCTAATGCACTTTTACCTCCTCACTCTGCAGGTAAGAATCAGAGTAATATGGGTCTAGGGTTCCCCTCTAGGACACCTTCACATCTCAGGAGCAGGAGAATCAGAAGACAGAAATTCTGTCTTGATTGCCAAGGGAGCAGTATTAAATGTTCCCAAAAGGTCTTGTTTCCAAAGTGGTCATGCCATCCCTGCTGTAAACCTTTCCAGAACAAAGAACTTGCCAACTTCCCAGGCTGCCACTTTTGGACAATTTTAAGGATCTGAGAAGCTTTTTGGTGAAATATGCCAACTGTCTCCTTGTATAGCTTTCAAAGAATGGGTCTTGCTGGGAGCACAAGGCTAGTCCTCCCTACCTGTGATACTCCTTATGGTTATAAACACAGTTTCTACAGTTCCCCAGTGTTCCTTTTCCCCACACCAAACATCCTCAGTGTACTCTGTGTAGTTTTCAGAGCCTTCATTCTGATCCCCTTTAAACTATTCCTCCTCGCCACTATTGCTCTTCAAATAAGGCATCCCCAAATTTAGGCATTTGACCAGCACAAAGTAGATTGGGACCATTTAGTCCTCTCTTGTTATATGGATAATACACTTCTGAATTTTTTTTTTTTTTTTTTTGAGAGAGCACGGAGGGATCTCAAGTATAGACCTTTGCTATATCTTTAGTTCATCTTGGATTCTTCTATTCTTTGAGCTTGTGCATCTTAACTGTGTTATCTGGCCCCTCTCCCAGCTATCTTTTTTTTTTTTGCCAAGTTGATAAGTAAGTTTGATCCTCTCCCAGCAGAATGGGAAGCAGTGCCTAAAGCTAGGCTGAGGCAGTGCTGCCTGGATGTCTCTATCACATGACTCATAATGTGTTCAGTTATGAGCTGACAGATAAGACCAAATTCTAATATTTAATGCCTGACTAATGAGTTGTACTTGGTATGCTAAAATAAAAAAATTGCCTTTTCACCCCAGGAGATGTTTACTAGGAAGGGAATTTTACGGATCTTGTCTTTTCCTGTACCTTAAAGAAGCAGTTGGCACTAAAGTGATGTGTTGTTTTCGATAATTTCATATTGATTCTTACACATTTTTGCTTAAACTATATTGTAGTCATTGGAAAGTCCCGGCCCTGAGTATTTACTTTTAGTCACATTGTTCTGTAAACTTTAGGATTGGGCATGTAAGAGTGTTTACATGGTTGGTTTTTTGCCTTTTACGTCTGCTGCCACTAACACTGATTTCTTATATGCTTATCAAGCAGCTTTCTAGAGGTATTTGCTATATGTGCTTTGCTGAATTTGATATAAATAGATTTGAGGTTGGTCTTTGAAAGTGCCCTATAACTATGTGCAGAGCTAACTTACTAAGGCTATGTTACTGCATTTCAGACACTCAAGTCTAATAATAGAAAAAGCAATCTCTTAACAGGCTGTGTCTCTCTGGTGCCCCTTCTTTTTTTTCTTTGGTTTAAGTGCTGACTAAATGTCAGGAATTTTGCTAGCTTACTTAATTTAAGGCCCAGGATCTATGGAGAGGCAGTAGAAAAAGATAATGACCATCGTACCTTGAGATGAATATATTAAGTTATTTTTAAGGTTCCATTTAATATTTAATTGTAGACTTGATGACACGTATAAATTGTTAAAACATTCTTATTTTGAATTATTAGAAGTGCTAAGGCAATAGTTTTAACATTTGTAGCAACAGACGAGTTGATTAGATATTGGATAACCATGCTTTTCAAGATATCAGCCATTTCCTTTTCTTATTGAATACCAATGAGGAAGCGTTATCTTAGCTAGAAGTTAAGGCTGAGGTTCTAATGGCAGAATAAACATTGCAATCTTATGGTTTCTTGAATGATGTAATTTTATGAATAGATGATATATTTTAATTTTGCTTTATAGTACCAGATCTGTGATTTCTTTAAAGACACTGTCCACTTTTAAACTTTCTGTATATTTCGGTGTTTGCCATAGCACAGTGCTTTCTTCATTGCAGGCACTCAGACTTTTCTTTTTAAAACACATCCCTGGACCACGGTTTTACAGGCATTATGTCCATTTTCTAGAGGAGACAGATTAATTTGCTTCCCCGGCTGGTGTTTGAGCAGCCCTCCAACTGGGGGAGCGGCCAATGCAGGTTCATTTTGGCAAAGGATATCGTTGCTCCAGTGTCAGATTGCCAGTTCTGCTGTTCTCCCCACTCTCATCCCACTAAAATCAATTTAGTAGCCCTGGGATGAGTCATTTCTACTACCTTGGCACAATAATCTTGCCAGTAGTCTAACTTTTATAATTAAAACTCTGTATCCCACCTGGAATGAATTCACCAAGTGAACAATTTCAGTCATGTTTCCTTGGCTATTATATTGACGTCTGTGAGTACTATTATAAGAAACTACTTATGCTAGATTTATTGACAGAAGAACGAATGACACTAGTACCTGTCCCAGGAAGAATCAGCTCCAAGGTGAAATGAGAGCAAAGGAAGATCTTTAATTCAAAATGGTTTATGGATGAAACACATGCTTTCCTCTAAACAATACTGATATAGATCCGTAGAGGCTTTCAAATCTTACATAATGCTCACAAGTTTTTTAATTTAGTATTTAGCTCTCTGTGATTATAAGTAAATAATTTCTCTTTTTAAAAAGCTTGTGATTACATTTTTTATTGCATCATCTAAGAGGACACAACATCAGAATTAAAACACTTACGCGCGCGCGCGCACACACACACACACACACACACACACACACACACAGAACCTTACTCCCCATTTTTGATGGGAGAGAGGCAGGAAGTGCTGCAGAACAGGTAGGCAGATAGTCTCCATGGTGACGGTGAGGCTGGGGACAGAAGAGACCTGGAGATCCTAGAGAGGAGTCTCTCTCGAAGTACATATCTTAGCCACTGTTAC
>NW_011888790.1:1085462-1085993 GCF_000151845.1 Pteropus vampyrus
ATAGTCTCCATGGTGACGGTGAGGCTGGGGACAGAAGAGACCTGGAGATCCTAGAGAGGAGTCTCTCTCGAAGTACATATCTTAGCCACTGTTACCTCTTTAAAAACTTGTAATTGTAAAAAAACAAAACCAAAAACTAAAAGATACTACTGTTTTAGGAACATACATTTATGTTTGTTGTTTTTTTTTTAATCA
Organism: Pteropus vampyrus; assembly: GCF_000151845.1. NCBI lineage: Eukaryota > Metazoa > Chordata > Mammalia > Chiroptera > Pteropodidae > Pteropus > Pteropus vampyrus. The sequence goes on from NW_011888790.1 coordinate 1,085,658, forward strand.
TAAAATATTTTAATCCTAACTATAAACTCAAGTTACTCAAGGAGAACAAGATCTTGGGATGTGCCTAGTAACAAAATTTCTGAACACAATGTTTACCGGAAAGAATTCTTTTTGGGGTTATTCGTGGTACATGTATACATGCATTTGATGATAGTGGAGAAGTAGTTACTGGACTTTTAAGTTCTTGCTAAGTACTGTGGGAAATGTAGAAGGAGTACATGACTATCAACTAGATATAAATGTTAAGATCATATTCATGGGAAAGAGGTGTGTGACTAGTAATGGTGGTACAGTGTTTCCTTTTGGGTTGATGAAAATGTTGTAAACTTAAATGGT
>NW_011888790.1:1086043-1109047 GCF_000151845.1 Pteropus vampyrus
AAACAAAACCAAAAACTAAAAGATACTACTGTTTTAGGAACATACATTTATGTTTTTTTTTTTTTTTTTTAAAATCATAAAATATTTTAATCCTAACTATAAACTCAAGTTACTCAAGGAGAACAAGATCTTGGGATGTGCCTAGTAACAAAATTTCTGAACACGATGTTTACCGGAAAGAATTCTTTTTGGGGTTATTCGTGGTACATGTATACATGCATTTGATGATAGTGGACAAGTAGTTACTGGACTTTTAAGTTCTTGCTAAGTACTGTGGGAAATGTAGAAGGAGTACATGACTATCAACTAGATATAAACGTTAAGATCATATTCATGGGAAAGAGGTGTGTGACTAGTAATGGTGGTACAGTGTTTCCTTTTGGGTTGATGAAAATGTTGTAAACTTAAATGGTGGTGATGGTTGTACAACTCTGCATATACGAAAGTCACTGAATTGTCAACTCCAAATGGGTGAATTTTATAATATGTGAGTTGTGTCTCAATAATGATGCTTAAAAAAGATCTTAATGAATTTGCACTGCAGAGAAGATTCCAAAATTACTTGTGGTTTCTGCATGCCTTTTTGCATTCACTCAAAGTAGGTGAAATTAAAGATTAGCATGCCAAACACTCATATCTCCTGGTGGTGGGGAAATGCTGAGTTCCCCTGAATTTGTGTGGTGGAAGTTGTTTACACAAGCCTGAGTCTGTAAGCCCAGTGATAAAAGTGCTGAAGACCCACTCAGGCAAAAACTAACCAGAGAAATGGGCCTGCCTAGAGGGGAATCTGGGATTTCCTGATAGTGGTCCCTTAATTAGTGGACCATTCTGGGCTGTCAACAAAGTAGTAGTCTAAAGCAGCAGTCCTCAACCTTTTTGGCACCAGGGACCGTTGCTTCTCTGAGAATCTAATGCCTGATGATCTGAGATGGAGCTGAGGCTGTGATGCTAGCTCTAGGGAGTGGCTGCAAATACAGATGAAGCTTCAGTCCCTCATTGCTCACCTCCTGCTGTGCGGCCCGGTTCCTAACAGGCCACATACCTGAATTGGTCCGTGGCCTGTGGGTTGGGAACCCCTGGTCTTAAAGTAAGAGTAAAATTCTGACATGCTGCAAGTGGATGAACCTTAAAGACATTACACTAAGTGAAATAAGCCAGTCACGAAAGGACAAATGCTGTATTATTCCACATACATGAGCTACCTAGAGTGGTCAGATTTATGGATAGAGTGGTGGGAGTAAAGGAAGGTCATTTTTTAATGAATATAGAGTTTCAGTAAGGGAAGATGAAAAAATTCTGGAGATAGATGGTGGTAATGGTTGCACAACTATGTGAACCTACTTAATGCCACTGAACCGTACACTTAAAAATGGTCAGGCTGGTAAGTTCTATGTTACGTATATTTAATCACAATTAAAATAAGAGTAAAGCCACTTAGAAGAAAAGAGAATAGGACAGGGTATTTGGATTCTTTACCAGACTGGACACCTTTTGTGATGGTCTCACTTCTGCTCTTGTCCTATGGGTGTGTGAGGGACAACCAGGATGCTTTTCGAGGTCCTTACCTGCTCCACCTTCCTTCTAGTTCTTCCAGCAGTCACTCATGGAGCATCTCTTGTGTTCCAGAAATGGAGCTTGGTGCTGGGGAAGAATAAAAGTGCGTGCACCTCAGGGCATTTATAATCCAGAGGGAGGTTGGGAGAGATGCATTTGCTTAAAAAAAAAAATTGTCACATTGCATTGTGCTCATCTGTGGTAGGAAGAGTGGGTGGCACTATTTAGGTAGTATTTGGTGGGTGACAGTGTCATGTCTGGAAACCTAATTTAAAGTAGTAAAATCAACATGTGGCTGAAATTTGATACCTGCAGACATACTCTTTAAAAAGACAGAGCAGCTCTATAAGAATAAAACTTGTTATAGCCTAAAAATCTTCATGGAAAAAAGAAATCCTCATGGTGCCAGAGGAACTGTGTTCTCTTTGTGAGGAGCCACCAGGATGAGGATGCGGTGAACTGATGGCTACTGTTTCCTGAAGCAAAAGAAGAAAGACACACCTCGCTCCTTAGGAGACTGATGGGCTAGTCAATGGAGAAGACTAAAATACAAACGTGTATTTAATTTGAAAAGAAGAGTGTCTTAATCCATCTGGGCTGCTCTAACACACCACCGTAGACTGAGTGGCGTATAAACCACAGAAATTTATTTCTTACAGTTCTGGAAGTTTGGAAGTCCAAGATCAAGAGGCTGGCAGATTTGGTGTGTGGTGGGGGCCCACTTCCTTGTTCACCACAGTATTTTTGCTGTATCCTCACATGATAGAAGGTCTCTGGGGTCTCTTTTAGGAGGGCACCAAGCCCTCATGACCTAATCACCTCCCAAAGGCCCTACACCTCTTAATACTTGAGGGTTAGGAATTCCACATATGAATTTTGGGAAAACACAAACATTTAATCTATAACACAAAGCAGTATAGAAATGAGAATTAATTGACAGAGGAGAAGCATGAAAGTCAGGCGGGTTAGTGACCATGAGCTCAGAGACCTTATTTTCAAAACACATCGTAGTCTTGTTCATGTTTTTACAGAGAGATCATTCTCAGAGGCAGTCTTCATCTGTTAAATAAATTCTTTACTGGGGAGGTGGAAAAGAGGTGAAGTAGGGGCAAGGATGTGATATTTTTGGAACAGTTTGAAATACAAAATAATTTCCTGGTAAGATTAGATGGTTAAACCTGAACTGTGGTTATTCTCTTACGAAAGAAATAGTCAAAAAGCAAACTGGAAAAGCTTGGAAGAACTGGTTTTCTGGCTCTTGTGCTGAATTCCGAGTTGTGTCCTGAGCACACTCGAAAAAGTAGGCTTTATTCAATAAAGCCGGAAAAAAAAAGTTGGCTTCAGGTGAGGGAGGAATCAGTTTTTGTGGACTACCTTTTTTGTTTTGAGGTTTGTTTGTGAATTTCATAATAAAAGTAAATCAGAGTCTTTATTTTCCTTTCACTTTTCCATAGTGGGGAGGGAGTCTGGGAAGTTTGCTCCAAGTCAAATAATAGCAAATTTTGAAAAATCAAATGCTAAGGATTATTAACAGTGTTTCTGGAAACAAATCCTTTGTCCCCAATCCCATCCTGAAAAGGAAAACTAGAAAATACACTTAAAGTGATACTTTTTCTTTTCACTTATTCACAATTCCATTATCATTAACTAGTTACATTTAGAAACCATTGTAATAGGCATTTTAAAGGAAACCATTAAAAAGTTATCATTGTGTTTAAGGGTGCGAATACAGAGGAGTTTGTGTTGGCTAACATTGTGACAGAACCGCTGTCAACCTGGTTTGGTGATGTTAGGGACAAATACAACTTCACATTTCGTAAGAAAGGTTAATACTTTGCCCATTAATCTAATTTCCTGACCTTTAAAGAGTAAGTAGGTCATGAATCAAAATTTTCTTTTTTTTTAAAAAAAATAGGTGGCGATACTATCATTTGTTTTCTCTTATAAAAGCAGGGACATTTCTTTTTAAAATGTATTTTTTCCCAGTGACAAAAATAATACATACTCAGTACAGAAATGTTGGAAATAAAAAATGGAGACATTTCAGTCTCTTTCATGATAACTGTTGGTTTTGTTTTGAGCAAGCTTCGTCCCTGTGACTTGCCTTTTGCCATTATACCGACCTTTCTGGTTTAGAGGACATATTTGTGAGGGGAGGGCTTGTCAGGGACAGTGGAGGCAGTTCTCTCTGGTCTTTTGAATTTGGAGGATTTGGGAGGCAGTTATCCTTTCTCACCCCATCAACTTCTTGTCTTTTTCATGGAGAGCTCAAGGAGATTCGTTTTGAATTTGTTAAACATTAAATTCCATAGTCTCGGGTAACAGAACGTTAACAGAACATTCTGCGGCAGCCCTTTACTCGTGAGGGTGTGTTCTCAGGGTTTGTGTCTGGGTCAGAGGCATGAAGTCAGAATGCTTCTGTAGAAGGAAGGAGCCCCATGCAAGGAGGCATTGGGTTCAGATTTGGGTTCAGATTCTGTCGCCACTCACAACTCAGCAGAATTGTGGCTGTGACAAGTTTAATGCAGTTTACTCATGCGTGCTTAGTAATAACATTTCTTAGGTAAAGTGATCTGATTTACCTCATGCAGAGCAGGTTCTCAGACTTCTCTCCATAGGTGCTATGTGCATAAACATCTGAGCACCAACCGTGTACCAGGCCTTGCTCTAGGTACAGGACACCAAAACAGAAAAATCTCTGTTTTCAGGGAGTTCAGATTCTCGTGGGGGAGGCAGTCATAAACAAGATAAATGCCTAAAATATGTGATGTAATAAATAGTGGTGAGTACTGAGAGAAAAAAGTAAAGCAAGGAAAGGAGGATAAGGGTGTATGTTTATGTGTGTGTGCCGGGAGAGAGAGAATATTGAATTATTTAACCTGCAGTGTAGCTGCAGGTTTTCATGTGTGATGGGTCTTTACTGCTGCAGCTGGAGGCCAGAATTCACCCTCTGCTGAAATGGACCATCCCCGCTGTCTCTGGCATGGTGTTTCCGGGGTGAGGTGAGTTCTGGATCTTGCCTCGCTGGGAATGAGGGCTTCTGCAACAAGGTTTGGGGTTTGAGAGGGTGTGTGTCTGGTCTTTGGCTATACTAGGAGAGTGTTTAGAATATTGTCAAGCATTCAATAAAATTTAGCTATTATATATTAACGCTTTAGCCATTATATCTTGTGTTATAAAACTCAAAGTTTTAAATAGAAACCCAGCCACTTTCTTGGAAAAGGTGCCCAGTTTGGAGCATAGACTTAATGTTGACCACCCTCCCGCCAATATTTCCCAGACTGGTACTTCTTTCTTCAAATCTCCTGTCTCCTTCTCTCTTCCACCCCCATTTTACCCTCTGGGGCCATTTTGGAGGACTAGATTTTAAGGCAGGAACCTAGGTAATGCATGTAACAAAGGTAGCTTGTGTTGTCATCTAGTGAGTCAGGCAAAAGGAAGAAACATATTATCAAAGCAGAGTTAGTTTTCTAAAAAATGTACATGGATAAAGGGGGAAAGAGGATAAGAAATGTAGTAAAGGCGTGGTCTATGCTGATTAGTGGGGGACAAAATACAGTGCGTTCCTAAACTACGTATAGCTGGTTTAGTGACTAAATTTGGGTTTTGGAAAATACAGAAATTCATTCAGGGATGCAGGCTTATTCTATGTTGCTCACATATGCAATTTCTCATTACTGGTATCAAAAATTATACTCAAAAACTTTAGTGACGCTACTGCTAATTCACTTCCCTATGTGGTATGTGAACCTCAGTTTAACAGTGGTCACTAAGTCATTTTAATAGGTCTTCATTGAAAATGTTAGAATTATCTCCCGTCCCTAAAAAATCAGAAGTTCAGAATTAAAAGGTTTGTGGTTCTCTGTTGGTTATGGTATTTTGTGAACTAAATCATCTAAAATTAGGAAAGCAATGAAGTCTAGTGGAAATTTTTAGCATGGATAAATTTTGGGCAGATTAGTCTCTACAGCTCAGTTTTTTCACATGTGAAATAATTATTATCTCACAAGGTTGTGATGATTAAATGGATATATGTGTGTCTGGCACAAGGTAGATGCTAAAATTAAATCTGATTTGGCTTGTGTCAGAAATAGTTTGTACACTCCTGATATTGATTTTGAGAACCCTCAGTCAGATCGCCCAATTAATAAGCATTAATTTTTAATGTTAGATTTTAATTTAATGTTATTATTAAACACCGACTTTATTTACTATTATTACAAATAGTAGTAGTAGTAACGATGATGGTAGCCAGCCAGACATTATAAAGTGCTTTATATGGGTTACTTTGGTTACTGTTGAGAAGTGGGAGAATGTCTCCCTCCCTCCCTCTGGGTTCTTGTGGTTGGATTAATAATAAAATTGACACAAGACAGATTAATAGGAGAAAAACCAATTTAATACTTATGCACGGGAGATCATAAAATGATGCTCAGTGAGTGCCCAAGAGCTGGCAGCTGTTATATCTTTTACACAAACAATAAATTTGTGAAGAATCAACAGGACAAAGAAACTTAGGTTTCGGATGCTCATTAGTGAGGAATCTAAGCCTGTGTATTAAATTAGTAAAGGAGTCACAAATTTTGTTTATATTTGCTCTACGGCCCTAAATCTCTAACTGTGGTGATCAGGATGTCTCTCTTATTAGCTTCCAGGTACAGGGAGGGCACTTTTCATATGGGAAGTTTATTCCTGCTTTCGGAGGGACAGAGAGAGAGAGAGATCAAAGTGTTCTTGCACTGGCAGTTTCTTAAGTAACTAATTAAAAATAATATGCCGTTGTGGGATATTTTGGGTTGGCCTCCCTGGGCCCCGACATTACTCTGAACAAGGACCGTCTGAGGGCAGCTATTTTTATTATGTTCATTTTGCCGACAAGAAACTGAAGCTTAAGTGAGATTAAGAGATTTCTAAAGTAATGAAAGAAAAACGTTATATTAAAAGATCACTTCTTTTGGGTCAAGATACCATGATTTGAAAAGTCATGGGAGGTTGCTTATAAAAGATAAAAATAAGAGCTTTCTTTTTTGGATCAGTTCAGTGTTTTGCAGGACAAAAGCCAACTTGACCTTAGACAAATGGACACCCAGATATTTCTTGTTGACCTTAAACAAATGGACAGCCAGATATTTCTCCAGCAAAATGGGTTTATTTGAGAACAGCACAGAATTGCAACTAGGCACATGCAGTCTCATGGCAAACCATGCCAAGGCCAGAGAACAAAGGAGAGGAACTTTCTTTTATAGAGGAAATGTGAACTCCACAGAGACTGTTGTAAACAAAGCGTCCATTGGAGGAAACTGGAAGTTCAAAGTGTAGTGGCTTTTCATTGGCTGAGGGTTTGCCAGGTGAAGAAAAGATCTTTTTTTCGGCTGGTGTAGTAGAGTAGAAAAACGTGGTCCTGTTGGAGCTAGAAGGCAAGGCTCTTCCGTTTGGGGTAACTGACAATGAATGGTAAGGTAGGAGAGCTCCTCCTACAGGCCCTCTCAACTCTAATTTAAATGAGATTTCTGTTTATTCATACTCTCATCCTCCAGTCTCTACGACACCTAACCATGTTTCATGCATATAGTAATGGGCCGTTTGAATACTGATTGAATGGAATCCTAAAGTCTGGTGACATTTTGGTCAAGGAAGGACCACAGATACAAAGGCAGTCCTATAAGATTAATGGAGCCAAAAAATTTCTTCTGTACCTAGTAATATAGAGCAATGTATCCTTCATGTGTCTGTGACGATGCTGGAATAAACAAACCTACTGCTCAGCCAGTTGTGTAAAAGTATAGTGTGTGTGTGTGTGTGTGTGTATGTGTGTGTGTGTGAGTGTGTGTGTGTGTGTGTGTGTGTATATATAATAAAAATATACATACCACACATATAATTATGTACAGTATAGAATAACTGATACTGATAATAAATGACTATGTTACTGGTTTATGTATTTACCATACTATTTGTCATTACTTTAGAGTGTACTCTTTCTATTAAAAAAAAAAAAAATCTTTCTGTAAAGCAGTACACCCTATTATGCTGGCAGCAGCCTCATGCATGTCATGTTTGCTGTGTCTCTTGATTACATCACGTTCTCTTGTGCTTAGTTTAACTTGTGTGTGTCATACAGTAAAATGCTGTACAGGCTTGTAGCCTAGGAGCAATAGGCTATAACTGGTAGCCTAGGTGTGTAGTAGGCTATACCATCTAGGCTTGTGTAAGTGCACTCTGATGTTTGCACAGGGACGAAATTGCCTACCATCACATTTCTCAGAATGTATTCCATTGTTAAGCAGCACGTGACTGTATTTGCATAGTCTTCTTGAAAAGTCCGAGGAAGTTTCTAACTTTGCTTTCTTCTAAGTTGATCTGTTCACCTGGGAAATAACTGGCCTACTGCTGACTATTAGTTCCCATAGGAATGACAGTCCAGCTTGTAATTTCTGTTTTGCAGGGAATGAAATAGGCTAGTTTGGTCATCAACACTCTGGGCAGGCTGGGACACCCTTGGCAGGCTGAGATGCTTGTGATTTGTATCACAATAACCTTTCCTTTGAGATTCCTAATGTTGAGACTCTCCAGGCAACTGGGAATTTGTGGTGAATCAGCAGCTAACCATCTTTGCATTTAGCAGTTTAGAATTTTGATATACCCAGTATTCCAGTTACCTGGAAATGAAAAACTTAAGTTCTAGAATGCAACATTACTCCCCCCCCTCTTATATTTGTGCTTATTTCCTCTCTTTAATTAAATGTTGATATTTTGGTGAATATAGAGTGAAGTTACGTTGATTTCAGTATTTTAAAATAAGACCAAAGAGACATACCAAACCAATATGAGAACCTTGATTGGATCAAAAAACTATGAACGATATTTTTGGGACAGGGAACCCAGAATGATATTAAGAAATTATTATTAATTTTCTTAGGTATGATAAGGGTGTTTTGATTATGTAGGAGAATGTCCTTATTCTTCAAAGATTCATGCTTAAGGATGTAGAGGTAGAGTGTTATGTCTGCAATTTAGAAGTGGTTCTACAAAAAATAAATAAAGCTCACTTCCTACACAGGGATGGGGTTAAAACCACTGGGGGCAGGAACCACATCTGCCCTGGTGCCTGACACACAGGAACATGCACGGTAAGTTTTTGCTGAATGGGAGGGAGAGCATTCCTGAGAAATCAGCCTGCACTGTTATCCCCGTCCTTTCCCCTACACTGAGCTCCTTAAGGGCAGGGTCTGTCTTTGAATCTCCCCAAAGCACCTTGCACAGTGCCTGGCACTCATTAATCTCTGTTAAATGAATAGGAAAAATGTGAACAGCACAAGTTGTGTAACAGCAGTGACATATGAACGTGGGTTGTTTTTCTTGCAGACTTTTTGACTGGCAGGAATCAAAGGATGAGGGGAATCTGGTTTCTTGTGGACCTTACTAGGCTGAATTAATAACAGATCTGAAAAAAAAGAGGGACAGGGCATTGGGTGATATAGCCAAGATCTCCAAGACAGACATATTTTTGCATAAAATAAGCAAGTACTGTTGTGCATGGTAAAAGCTGAGCTTTCTGGAAGTTCCCATTCCAAACTTTGGAACTTGGTGTGGTCTCAGGCTGGGCTAGTCAGAGTTTTTAGGAGGTAGGGTAGTCTTGGGGTTGCCCTTTAGCTAGGAAATGTTGCTGGAGCCTGTTCTTGGACATTATTGGGAAGGGAAGGAAACTTACCATTTTGTGCTAATTTATCGCCTCTTGCTCATGTGTGTTTTTACATTGTTCACTGTTTTCTCAAGATAGGCAGTGAGAAATAACAGCTGTAGGCAACTTTCTTCCCCAGGTACTAAGCAAATAGTGTGTTTAGGTATCGAATGGACTTCATTACAAAATGCCAATGTTTATTTTTCATTTTAGGATGAAAGAAATGAGGTACAAAGAAGGAAAACTACTTTTTTTCCTTGTAATAGAGTTTCTTTCTACTGAGAAGGTCAGAGTAGTTAACTGAAACAGACTAAAAATACCCTTTAGCAGCATGCCGCAGTATTTTCTCTTTGTCTAAAATTAGCTGATTTGAGCTGTATACTCTGGTTTTCTAAAGCCTTCCATTAGGTGCTCTAGCTACTTTTCTCTGTGGTTTTATGAGCTCCGGATAACATGTTTGATGGGGAAGCAAAGTAGGAATGACTTTATCCTTTTTTAAAGAATTTACAAATATGAGGTGGGTTCGTGCTTAGATCCCACCTCCTCCAGCGTGCCTTCCTAAGGATTTTCTCAGCTGTGCTCCCTCTGTACCACCTGTCACTTTATCCTCCAGTAGCATCACTTTTCCTGTCCCACTCCTGCCCTGAAGGGCAGAACCTGTTCTCGGTTCATTGTTCTGTTCCAGTGCCTCAGACAACGTTTTGGTAAATAGTTTGACAAGTATCTGTCAAATGCCAGAATGGGTCCATTTACTAGGCAGAAAGAAAAGCAAATATTATTTGTTAGTGGTGTACACAGGGAGACTTAATCTTTTCTCTTGAAAATTAAAAGGAAGTGGGGACAGAAAAGAAAGTGAGAGAAACCAGCTGAGATGGGAGTGGCTGGGAAGTGTTGACAGGGTCAGGGTGTGGTGGCAGAAGCCTTTTGATTAGAGAGCCAGATGAGAATGTCTCCACCAGGTGGGGAGGGCAGCCACTACCAGCCTTTCCTCTGCTTGAGCCCTGGATGGCACTGGATATTTCTAAGGCATATTTTTGTTTTTAAAATAATATCTGCGCTTTCAAAAATGTGGTGTGCCTGCCTCAGTTGGGGAACAACGTTTATTTTTATGAAAGTAGGTGTTTTTTGTCAAGTTTCCATTTGTCTGGAAATGTTTTCCAGTTGTTCCTAGGTGTGTGTGTGCGTGCGTGCATGCGTGCGTGTGTGCGTGTGTGTTTGCTGTTACAAGTTCCTTGAGAGAAGGGAGTCATCGCTTGTATTTTAGACTAATAGAATTTCTGCCTTAGAAATGTTCCCATGTTACAGGTGTTGGGGTATTCCTGGAGGGCCAAATTTCATTGTTTTCCTGCTGGAGTTCTGAATCAGACAGGAGTAAGGAAGGTGGAGACCAAAAATTTATCTTTATTGCTGATAGCAGATAAAGCTGATATGAAGTATGTGGCTTATTCTTGTGGGCAAGTGGCCTTCCTGAGGTTGTCCTCCAGTGTGTCCTATAGATGGCCCTCCTACAGACCAGGGGCAGAATGTTGGCCCCCAAGTGAGGACAGAGGGAAGGGCTGGCTATGCATGTACTTTCTCCTTCTGTGCTTGCTGATCCTGTCCTTGTAGGGAAGGGAGACTAATGGGTGGAGAGAGGAAACCTTCCTTCCCTGTTAAGAGGTTGTTTTTTTTTTTTTTTTTAAAAAGACACCCAGAGAGGTTGTATATTTTCCTGAGGTCACACAGCTAGTTGGCAACAGATTTTTGTCCTGGGCTCTAGAGGCCAATCAGTATGAATAGAAAGAGCATGGTTTTGGAGTTGGCTAGGACTCATGTTCACATTCTATCTCTGTGACCTCAGCCTCCGTCAGATATGTCCAATGGGGTTAAAATTCGCACCTAACGTGCTCTTGGGAGGGTTACATGAGATCTAATCTGTGCTGAATAACCTGGGCCAGTATTTGGCCTCCGTTTCTTCATCATCAGTAATGCAGACATCACCCAGCCAGGCCAGGGCATTTACCAGCCCCTTTGTTCTTCTTAATCTTGGCTTGGAGCCTCAAAAAACATGGTAATTGGGGAGTGGTTCTCAACAGAGTAGGACTTGGAAGTTGACTGTTTTAATTTTGATCTTTTTGAGGAAGTCCTAAATTAAAAGAATTTTACACATCACATGCACCTGAAAAAAACTTCACGTTATGCTTGGAATTGATTTTGCAGTCAGGAGTCAAACAATGTGGCCTGTGTAACCTTGGGAAACAAATATCTTTCAGCTCAAAATATTCTCATTTATTTTCTAGGACATTCTTTAAGTGGCTGTTTTAAAGGTTTTGTTTTGTAGTTAGAGGACTTTATGAAAAAGTGGTGGTGGAGGGTGGGGGTGGGGGGATTGGTGGCCTAAGCGAAGGGGCAAAATAGGTGAAATATTCACATCTTTGTGTAGAGGGATCTGGTACAGGACTTGCAAAATGTAATATAGACCTTCTTGTCTGAGGTACTGGATAAAACAGTTCCTTGTGCCCTCAGGGACACTGTTGTTTCAGGCGACACCCCACTCCGGCTAAGGATGCAGCTCTGAGCAGGCGTACATCCTGTGTGGAATACTGTGTGGGCCCTCCTCTGTCAGAGCCTGCTACTTGCTTCCTGTCCAGACCATTAGTGAAACACAACTGTGAAGCTGCATCCACACGACTTTGATCCACGTTTGTTTCAGATCCCTAACGCTAATACATTCATTAAATTAAATTCAGTTTCCCTTCTTTCTTCCACTACAAATCACATTTTACTTTCAGCAGGTTTACAGTCCACACTTCTCAGCTGAGCTGCCTCTCTCTTTCCCCTGCCCCGCCTTTCTCCGCTGACCTGGCCCGGGTTGTAGGGGGTGGGGGGAGGGTGGTGCTGGCTGGGTCGCTGACCCTCAGCACTGAGGAAAGGTGGGGCGGGAGGGCACTTCCTCCTGGGCCTTGGACTTCCTGTGCGCACCAGGAGGGAAACAGAGCTGGAGGGTGTGTGAACCTTCAGGTTAAATAAACAACACAAATACTCCTGCACAAAAAAGAAAATTTAAATTGCTGTAAATTACCAAAAAAAAAAAAAAATTACTGGCAGGTCTATTTCCAGGGCAACTGGAGGGTAGCTGTTGTCTTTAAATCGGCGAACTGATAGGGTGATGTTAAACAACTTACCTTTTATTTTGGCAATTGTTGGCAATAGCAGTGTGTCTTATATTTTTATTTTTATATTTTAATGGTTAGAGAAGCTGTTTTTATATCCTAGATCACAATGGCCTGTTTTTACCTGGGAGATCTCTGGTTTGCTCTCTAGCAATTTCCATACATTGAACATCGTAAGTGCAGCTGGCTGTCGGGAGAGTGGATAGCTTTGCCACATTGGTGCCTCTGTTCTCAACGGCAGAGTTGTTTATCTGGGGGCAGCTCCCCCCATGAAGGGCTATAGACACATCAAAGCATGTTCAGTTATTCTGGCCAAGTGTTGAATTGCTTTGTGTTGACTTTTGTTTCCAAGGCTGGTTTGTAAATTTATTTTTTTATGCATGAAAGTCAATTTTTTCTCCCTAGATTTTAAACCACCCCTCGCCCATACCAGTGAACAGTCATAGACTTGAGAGAAGTTTTTGAAAATTTTGTGAGTTGTACAGAAAGAAAAAACACCATCTCGAGCCTCACCAATGAGGCATAAACACTGCTAATGTTTTAGAATATTTTCTTCTAGTCTTTAGGCACATAGTTTGTCATACTTGATAATACAGTTTCTCCTTGGATGTTTTTTCCCAGTTAAAAAACTCTTCTATTGGCTTCATGTTAACTGCTACTATATGGTCCCTCTTAAGATCTGAAGGTATTTATTTAGCTATTTCCTAAAAGCTAGGCATAAATTTTAAACTAATTCTCTGTGGTTCTGGAGGGATTACTAATTCCCTAGTAAATTGCTAGTTTTGTTAGTATTTCATCTTCCAAAACTCAGTTTGAATACTGTATATCAAAATCACGAACCCTCCAGAAGCCAGCGATGTGCAAACCTGAGGGTCCCCTATCCTCATCGGAGGTACTCTCCTCCCACTTTCTTGGCTTAATTGGCTCTGAATCAGACAGAACTGAGTAGGAACTTTAATGCACGTTAGTTCTCATAAGTGTCCACTTTCCTATTTGCAAAATTAGATAATAGTAGTACCCAATTCCAGGGTTATTGTGAGAATTCCGAGTCAGGTTGTGAGGGGTGTGGCACTTTGGAACTTGGTGATGATAAGGTTCACTGAGAGCAGCTGCTGCCACCCTTCTCCCTGCCTCTGTCCCCCTCAGGGCTTCGGGCTGGTTAGTTCTTCCAGGCCAGGGTTTGGGAGAGGGACCAGAAAGGAGAAGGAAGCCAGATGGGGGAGGTGTACTGAAAAGACGTTTTTTCCTCCCTTCCAAGTATAAAGTTCAAGTGTTTGTTTTGGACACAGCCTGAACCCTCAAGGGTCTGGGCTGGGAGTGAGCCCCTGGCCAGGTTCAGTGAGGCTGGGGAGGTGGGTGGGCCAGGGGTATGGGCCCTTGGGCATTCTTCTAGTAGGGGGTCTGCTCCCCTGGTCCTCTCCCCTTCTGGTCTTTCTTTGAGTGTCGCCTGACTCATCCCAAGCCCCTGTCTGACTAACTTATGTCCCCGACATTCTCCTGGTGACTCTTGTGTTTCTCACCCCATCTGTAAGGCGGAGGGCAGGAGAGGATTTCTGTAGAAAAGAGTATCTTTAGAAGGAAATTGTTTACGTGAAGCTCTTGAAGGTACTAATCCACCTGATTTTTATCAGAATTGCTCCAACATCTTTTTATGACTCCAGAGTCCTTTTACCTCCTTCATAGGGAGGAAGAAGGTGATTCCTCAGTTAAAACCAACACCTTGGGCTGCTTTTGTAAAGAAATGGCTGCTGAGGTGGATGGAGCTGGATATGTGTGTCCTTCATGTGCCGTTTTCTGCACATATCATTGTCATTCTGAGAATGGAGGGCAACATATGGGTATCTATCTTTATTCTTCATGTATTGCCTGTGGCAGAAGAATGAGTCCTTGTACACTTGGTACTTCAGCCATGCCTTTTAAGGGCTACAAACAGACTTAATCAAAAGAGCCATCTTGAGTGGAGTGTAAGAGGGGAGGAGAATTCAGGAAGAGGGGATGGATTGAATTAATGAGAACAAGAGTGCTATAAAACAGTTTAACTTCTTGTGGACCCCTCAGACTTTCAAGTTTGCCTATTAAAAGAAACATTCATGATCTGGACACCTGGCTTAGAAGGACTGCCGATTCTCTCCCTTCTCCCGTGGCATCCCTGTGCCTCGGATGGTATGTGAGAAAGCTATGCAGGTGTGTTGGGACTAGTGCATTAGTGAAGCTGCAGGGAGTAATACCTGAGGATTTACGAATTCAGGCCTTAAAAGAGTTGCTCTGATTGTGTTGTGTCCCTGGACATTGTCATCCTGAACCAGTAAGTCATCATCTATACTTTTTAACTCTTTGTTGCCTGAAAACGTAGAACCTAAGACGCTTTAAAATCTTTTATTATTTAGACTCCAGATTGTAATTGGCAAGGAAGAAGACAACAGATAATATTTGGCTAAGCTTGCTTCTCACAGTTTTTCTTGGAGTGCTGGTCTACAGACATTTCTAATTTTCTTGAGACTCTCCATGCTCTGTTCAATTTAGGTGTCAGCTGGCAAGGTGACAACTCCATTTATTTGCAAGGCCCTTGATTTTCAGATTCCTAACATTGATAGGGCTGGAGAACCCCAAGCCTGCTGAGTTGCCCAGATGGACTCCACCTGCCTTCTCTGTAGTTGCTGTAGAATTCCTTCATGCTTCCTGTCTGGCTCACCTCCAAATGAGCTTGCCCATTTCCTTTCTCCGAACCACCCCTATCGCCAAGGTTCAAAGGTTCCATAAAGGATAAGGTGGTCACGAGGCCTGGCATCCAAACTCTGACCTTCGTAAGAGCCTCTAGTATCCCTGGGCTAACCTGAAGTAGTAGACAGTGGTTCCAGAGCCACAGTTGTAATTGCTGTTAGCCAAAGGAAATGGGGGGGCTGCTGGATGACCCTTAGAGCCATGAGCATTGAGATGTTTAATCTAGAATTTAGGCTGGGCGCTGTGTCACTGCCTGGCATTGTAGTGTCAATTTTAACTTCCCTCCTGGCTTTTCCACAGTCTCATATTTATTTTTCCAGTTAATTTGCGTAATACCCAATGGACTTTTTGTAGGTACTTGATTAGAGTAGTGTTGTAGATGGTATAGAGCAGGGGTCCCCAACCCCCAGGCTGTGGACCGGTACTGGTCTGTGGCCTGTTAGGAACTGGGCCATACAGCAGGAGGTGAGCAGTGGGCCAGTGAGCGAAGCTTCATCTGTATTTGCAGCCACTCCCCAGCACTAGCATCACTGCCTCAGCTCCACCTCAGATTGTCAGGCGTTAGATTCTCATACGAGCATCGGTCCCTGGTGCCAAAAAGGTTGGGGACCGCTGGTATAGGGTATTAGAACACTCACTGCTGGAAGGGACCATAGTCCAGTGCTCTATTTTAATAACCATGGGAACCGAGTACTTGAGGACATGACTTCCTGTGATAACATGAGAATTCACTGCTGCTTCCATTCTGATGGAGACCTTAAGAGAGGTGGGCTGAGGGGGGAGTGCTGACTCACCTTCGGCCACGGTCTTTTTCTAATTATCAAAGCTGATTGGCTGGATTTGGATGTACTTGGCTCTGAGGCCTCTAATAATCTCTCAGTTCTTTGTTACCTAGCTCACCTAGAATTTGAAGAAAGTTAAAACCAGTTGTGAAATGTATCACCTTTCAGAAATGAATAGCATCTTAATTGACTCCCTTTGAAAACATGTCACTGGGATTTCTGAGTGTAATCTGGTATGCCTTGAGGTTGGGACCTCAAGCTGGGGCACTCTGGGGAGACTGGTCCACCTCCAAGTTTGTTTTCTGGCTCCAAACGAGTGGCTGTTTGACTATTGGCACGCGACCTGGTTTTCAAAGTACAACCATATAGGGTATGGCGGACTGGTAACCAGGGGTTTTGAAAAGTGAGGTCATAGGAGGCCCAGATGAAACTCTTTTAATGTGTATCACAACTGCAATTAATCTTATTAACATGCTGGGCCTGTGCCTGCTCCCACTGCCCCGGGTGTGCGAGGGTATTTAAGGGGCATGCTTTGAAGGACTCTCTTCTTTGATGGTGCAGATGGATAACAGAAGCGTATAAAGCTTTGTATCTGGTATTATAAAGGCCTTTTGTGTGCCCTTGCAGATTCATCCAGTTTTGAGAGGCAAACAAAAAACCTCATGCAGATTGATAAGATGTACAAAAGAGGATTGATTGTAAACACAGTCTTGTAGCTGTGGGCTCTGTGACCAGATAGAATCAGTCAGAAAGGAACAGAGCCCCTCCTGCATGCCCAGCATGGAGCTAGTTCCAGCACAGTATTCAGGAGGGAGGTTTAAAAACACTGTTCATTTGTTTGGAGGCAAGAGTAAACATAGAAACAGCAAACCGTACAAGGTGCTGTGGATGCGAAATCTGCCCTGATGGAGTAGCATAGGGGTTTGGGGTTTCTAAGACAGAGGTAAGTGAGGGGCTGTTGTGGGTAGGCCAGCTTCCTGGGTGGGGTGGGCCTTGAATGGGAGGATCACAAGGTGAGGTGCAGGGTGGGGTGCACGTGGTGCTCTTAGGAGTGCTCTTAACTTGAGAGTTAAGCATGGCTGAGTGGTAGGGCTGTGCATGGTAGGAGGGGATAAGGCTGGAAGAATTTAAAGGCAATAGATGGCACACTTAGATCTCTCTCTCTCATGCTCAAGTGCATTTGAGAGAAGGCTAGTACAGTGTTGCATCCTTATAAGGTCGCTGCCTGGTTCTATTTTTGAAGTCCATTTTTTTGGAAGTTATCTAAAATACCCACCTAGACTCCCTTCTGCTGTTCCTTGTTGTTTAACAAGTAGCCTTGGGGATAAAGAGGTTGTTTAAAATTGTCAAGTTCAACAGATGTGGTTTGGGTGTGCTATTATCTCCTAATGAATACAGAATCCACTCACTAAGTGAATAATTAATAAAAGAAGTATCTGTTCTTGTATAATGCACCATTTGTAATAACGAATGCCACACTTACAACTTTGTTCTCAAAGTTTTCTTGCTATGCGCTTACAGTTTTCTTAACTGCAGGACTTCTCAGAGCCTTTAACATTCTAAAATACTTTGGGAATCTCTAAGAGATGGGGAAGAGGAGGAGGAAAGAGGAGTGCCCTTTCTGTTTGTAGAACATCTTGGAGAATCAGTGTCCCGTGAGGCACTGTTTGGGAATGTGGTGCCCTCCTGTTTGGCAGTGCTGTGTGCATTGTCCTTGTCCCAGTAGCCGCCCTCCAATTTTCCATTTATTTTTCTTACTCTGAGATAAGTGATACATATTTTGATACACAGAGGTGAGGGGCTGTTACATCCCTCCCCTTCCTTTTTCTTTACTATTAGAAAACATGAAGAGCAAACATGGGGCCGCATAGAACAGTTTCCTACAAGCTAAATTCGGGTAAGATGTGCCCCTGAATCCTCACATGAATAGAAAGGGGCCCTAACTCTCTATCCTGTGATTTCAAAAAATCTTCTCATCTGGCAGGGGAAAAAATCCTAGCATGGCCAAGATGAATCAGCTTGCCATGGCCAGACACCAAGATAAGCGTGAGTCTCTAGACGTGGCACCCAGCCGATGGTCAATACTGGTGCCGTGAGAACACAGCAGCAAGCAGCACACAATACTTAATTTGGTGTCTCTGTTGGAAGGGATTTGGGAAGGAATACGTCTAATGGGGTCATTACCAAAACCAAGACTCCGTTCTGCTCGAGCTATCCCTGAATTCCGTTTGCAGCAGGGCCCCCTGCTCCAAGGAAGTGTGGTCTTAGGATGACGGGTGCTTGATGTCTTATTCTGTACACAATGCAGGACTGGCATGTGTTCTCTCTATATTGCACTAGGTACCCAATTCTTTTTGGGACATCAGGCTGGGGTTTTTCCACACCTGGAAATGAGATGAAAAGTAGGAATCCATGAGTTTGGAATCTAGCCTCACTTAGAGAACGCACCTGTTAGCCTGGTAAGTTTACCCTTCTCCACGAACACAGGCTGGACCCTGAACCTGGCCAGGAGTCAGAGCAGCTCCAGCAGTTCCATGTGAAAGCTGTGGGACCACCAGTGGAGAGGTGATGACACCATTTACTGATGCTGAGTGTGTCATGCCCCTGTCATTGGGCACTGTGCATGTATTGTTCCCACTCAATTAGAGAATTATGCTACTTGCACTTTTTAAAAAGGGTCAGTATTATTTCTTAGGTCTGTGATGCAACCCCCTCCAAAAAAGACACCCCCCCCGCAAAGAAAAATATAGCAAAGAGATTGGGTGGGGATAAGACAAACCTGATTAGGTTGTCAGCCAAGAAAAGGCAGAATAGGCAGGAACCACAACTGTCTTCCCCAGCTTTAAGTGTTTGGCACAGAGCCAGGCATCAATAGGCAGTCAATAAATAGTCGAATAATAGGTTGTATCATTTTCATAACAGTTCTATAAAGTATGTGTTGGTTTGCACATTTTAATAAGATGAGAAAACTGAGACTCAGGCAGGTTAAATAACTTGCCTTTGGTCACACAGCTAGAACGTGGCAGGGCTGTACTTCAGACCTAAGTATATCCAAACCCTGGTCCATAGGCCTTCAACAAGCTAAAACAAGGAGTGGCAGGGTCACGTTCCTCTTCTCGCTCCCTCTCTTGAATATAGTCACTCCCAGTTGTTTTATATATATATATAGTTGTTATTATATTTTTAACTTAAATGTCTTTTAAAGTTTTGACATAATTTTAGAAACAGTAAAGTTAGCAAGAAGAGTATAAATAATTCCCAGACCCTTTGGCCATGTTTATAGAAATATATTCTTGGAGGATCTTAATTTGTGAGCCGTTTTAACATGAGATTGGGCCACACTCCTTTAGCACGGCCTGGGCCATGCTGCATGAGGATTCCTGTGTGTCTGTGGGGTAGGGTGTGTCCCCTATGAGAAAGTTCACCGGTGAAGAAAACAGCAGTGTGACCCCACCCAGGAACTGAAGTAACCCAAGAACAGCCCTCAAGGACTTGCTGGATGAAAACGTGAGAGAAGAGTCTGAGGTTTATAATTTTGTGCAGAAGAACTCTCCCTCTGAGAAACTTGAGGATTTGGGGGAGTATAAAAAGAAAAGTCGCTTATAAAAAAGATGACTTGCAACTTCCCAAACACACACGCTCAGGTGTGGTGGCATCATACGCCTCCCTGCTGCCAAGAACAATAACCGCTGCGTTTACACGCTGCACCCATGCCGTTTCCTCTCCTCACCAACGCAATTAAAGATTAATGTTTATCCTCTGTTTTATCAGTTCTGTGCCCGCCACACAGGTTTTTTTGGTTTTTTTGTTTTTTTAACCCTCTCCTTGCCTTCATCCTTCGTATTCATTGTACCTAATTTCTCCCTTCTGGCTTCCATGTTTTTCTCCTCCTTCCTGCTAAGACAGCTGTATTCCCAAAGGCAATGTATTTGGAGGAAGGGCTGGAGGATTCTTCCCTATGTTCGAGGAAAGGAGGTCTCTATTAAAGGGGTAAATAATTTGGAAGTTTTCCAAATCGGGAGACTCTCTAGTTCTGACACTAAAAGAAACCATTGTCCTTCGCTCCAGGGCCTAAGCTTGTGACTCCTGTGTCTTTCCCCCTGTGGCTGGACTCCTCCACTCGGAGAAACCGTGCTCAGTTACCATTTTGGAAGCCTTTTTTCTTTGACAGTCCTCACTCCTACTCAACCTGTGCTGGACAGTAAGCAGCATGAGAGTGGAGGTGACATCCCCACAGTCAGGCAAGTGCCTGGTGCACAGCAGAAGCTCAGCAAATATTTAGTCAGTGAGCAGGCCTTGTTCTGTGGCCTTGGTGTACAAATGTTGCATCAGTGGACTTAACAATATAGGATCACATCAGAGAGTAGATCTTAAAAAGTTCTCATTGCAAGAAAAAAAAAATAAACAGGTGATAGGTGTTAACTAAAGTTATTATGGTGATCATTTTGTAATATATACGTATATTAAATCCTTATGTTGTACACCAAAAATGAATACAATGTTGTATGTCAATTATATCTCAGTAAAAAAAAAACCAAAAACCAAAAAAACAAGATCATAGCCTTTTAGGTTTAAGGTGCTTCTCTGGGATTTACTTTCCAGTTGATCTTTTAATACCGAGGGTTTAGCCTTGGAAGAGATCTTGGAGGTCCTTGGGTCCAGCTCTTCTCTGTTATTACTCCTTATAGTTTCCTGGGTTTTTAATCTCTGAGAGGTTATTGCACAAGCATGTCTCAGTTATCCATTTGTGGACGATCCAGAGAATGCTTCTCTTCCCAGACTGGCTTTCTCCTTTGATTTTCCTCCATTTTTCTGGGAATGCTGACGTGAGGGGCCTAAGGGTGGATGCTAAGTCCAGTAAGCATCACCCAAACCTGTAGTTAAGAACTGACCACATTGATGCTAAGTGAAATAAGTCAGACGGAAAAGGAAAAGAACTGTATGATTTCACTGGTATGTGGGATTTAAAACCAAAAGCAACAAAAGAACAAACAAAGAGACTCATAGATATAGACAACAGAATGACTGTTACCAGAGGGGAAGGGGGAAAAGGATAAATGGGGTCAAATAAAATGTTGATGGACGGAGGCTTGGCTTTGGGTGGTGAGCACACAGTGGAGGACACAGATGTTGTGTTATAAAGTGGTACACTTGAAATTTATGTAACCAATGTTACCCCATACGTTTAATAATAAAAAAGAACTGACCAAACTGACTTGACCCTGCTCTTTGCTCCTAATTGCTCCCATCACCCCATCTTCTCTTCATTCTTAGACTTCTCTATTCTTATTTAGTAAGCCCCTGGGGTATATATACCACAGTTTTTGTGCAGTTAGCTATTTTGTAACGTTTTAATACCGAGTCTTTAGTTTCCTTAGTTCTTCAAATGGAAACATCTTGCCCCGTTGGTCACACCAGTGAGAAGAGCATTAGATCTTTTCAAAATTATCCAGTTGGGCCAGGAGGCGCCTTCAGGATGATGATCTGCTCTGGTCCTTTTATTTGATGGAAAATGAGAAAGCAGACTAAGAGAGGTTAGTAAGCCCCATAGGGTTTAATCGGTGACCGACTCAGGATTAGAGCCCAGGTCTTGCTGGAATGGGGCACTTTCTACAGCACCCTTTGCCCTCCCACACCTACAAAATACATTGGGAAGAGCAGGGCGAGCAGAGAGATGCCACATGTGTTTTAAATTTCCTTGGAAATAGTCATTGAAGCTTCTGAAAAGTTATTTCAATCTCCAGCTTTCCCCTCCCCTCCAACCAGTGACACCAAAAATAAGATTGCTTTGGGATTTTACATTGGCAGATAGAATGCTCCCAGGGGAATGTGAGGCTGGCTCCTGAAGCTAGGGAAGGACCATACTGTCTTGTGCTGATATTTTTCCAGTTATCTACTGCCGACCTGTCAGACTTCACCAAGACAGTGCTGAAATTGAAAAGTTACTGAGATAGTTTATAGTCAGCACACCCCTCTCAGGGTCTAAAATCAAAGAACCTGAGACCCGAGTGATCAAGAGCTATTTTATACTCATAGTGTTCTCACAAGTTTTGTAGTAGTAGTCATTCCAAGCGTGTATATATGTAACAGTAGCTCACAGTGAGTAGATGGGAAGAGATGCTTGGATATCTCCAGCTGTGAGGATGGTGTGATGTATCTTGGCTGGGAAAGCAGCATCTCTTCAAAGGTTTTATTTGGGGGGATAAATCATCTGACTTTAATTGCTCTTCCTCTCTTTGTCTTGAAGATTGTCAGATCCCTTCATCTTTTCCGAGCTGCTACTCAGGTTCGAATCTGATTATGCAGCCTTTCTTTAACCTTTCAAACACCCTCGTGGGAACAGTGGACACCTGTTCGATTTAGTAGAAACGTGGATTAGAATTTAGGTTGGTCTCTTAACTATTTGGGTTGTCCTGGGACAGCCACTTGACCTCTGTGAGTCTCAGTGTGCCTGTCTGTGATATGGGGATGCTAATTAGCTCATTATCTGGAGGATCAAGTGAGGACACCCTGTGGAAGATATTTAATGATTTTAGCAAATGGTTGGCGTTACTTTGGGATCTGGCTTCAGGTAAGTTCCATCACTGCCACAGAATTAAGTTTCTATGGGCAGGTTAATTTACTTAGCCCCGGAGTAATAAAATCTAATTGGTTAGGTTGTTGGGAGAATTAAATGTGATGTAAGTCAGGTGTCTGATATACCTGGCTTCATTGGATCACAGTAGCTTGGCTGTCTGAGGTCACATTGGTCGTGGCATAATGTCATACACTGGTTGAACTCTTTTAAACCATTAGTGGATTCTTCATAGTGATAAGAGCATTTAATTCCCCTCCAGAGAGTGGAGAGGCAGGGGTCAGAGTGGGTGGTTAGGAGAAGTCTGGCTATTTGCATCTTGACATGAGGATTTTTTGGGGGCGGGGGGGAGGGAAGATAAATTACCCTCTGGTAGTTGTGTATAATTTGACAGGTCAGTGATTAGTGCCAGTTAACATTTATTAACTTCTGTACAATATTGTAAAGCTATAAAGATCATAAAGGTCATAAAATTTGCTAAAGAGAAGCTTTTAGCTAAAGGTATGTCTTTAAATATTGTTTAAAATGGAAATAGCCAAT
>NW_011888790.1:1109097-1137620 GCF_000151845.1 Pteropus vampyrus
ATCTTTTCAAAATTATCCAGTTGGGCCAGGAGGCGCCTTCAGGATGATGATCTGCTCTGGTCCTTTTATTTGATGGAAAATGAGAAAGCAGACTAAGAGAGGTTAGTAAGCCCCATAGGGTTTAATCGGTGACCGACTCAGGATTAGAGCCCAGGTCTTGCTGGAATGGGGCACTTTCTACAGCACCCTTTGCCCTCCCACACCTACAAAATACATTGGGAAGAGCAGGGCGAGCAGAGAGATGCCACATGTGTTTTAAATTTCCTTGGAAATAGTCATTGAAGCTTCTGAAAAGTTATTTCAATCTACAGCTTTCCCCTCCCCTCCAACCAGTGACACCAAAAATAAGATTGCTTTCGGATTTTACATTGGCAGATAGAATGCTCCCAGGGGAATGTGAGGCTGGCTCCTGAAGCTAGGGAAGGACCATACTGTCTTGTGCTGATATTTTTCCAGTTATCTACTGCCGACCTGTCAGACTTCACCAAGACAGTGCTGAAATTGAAAAGTTACTGAGATAGTTTATAGTCAGCACACCCCTCTCAGGGTCTAAAATCAAAGAACCTGAGACCCGAGTGATCAAGAGCTATTTTATACTCATAGTGTTCTCACAAGTTTTGTAGTAGTAGTCATTCCAAGCGTGTATATATGTAACAGTAGCTCACAGTGAGTAGATGGGAAGAGATGCTTGGATATCTCCAGCTGTGAGGATGGTGTGATGTATCTTGGCTGGGAAAGCAGCATCTCTTCAAAGGTTTTATTTGGGGGGATAAATCATCTGACTTTAATTGCTCTTCCTCTCTTTGTCTTGAAGATTGTCAGATCCCTTCATCTTTTCCGAGCTGCTACTCAGGTTCGAATCTGATTATGCAGCCTTTCTTTAACCTTTCAAACACCCTCGTGGGAACAGTGGACACCTGTTCGATTTAGTAGAAACGTGGATTAGAATTTAGGTTGGTCTCTTAACTATTTGGGTTGTCCTGGGACAGCCACTTGACCTCTGTGAGTCTCAGTGTGCCTGTCTGTGATATGGGGATGCTAATTAGCTCATTATCTGGAGGATCAAGTGAGGACACCCTGTGGAAGATATTTAATGATTTTAGCAAATGGTTGGCGTTACTTTGGGATCTGGCTTCAGGTAAGTTCCATCACTGCCACAGAATTAAGTTTCTATGGGCAGGTTAATTTACTTAGCCCCGGAGTAATAAAATCTAATTGGTTAGGTTGTTGGGAGAATTAAATGTGATGTAAGTCAGGTGTCTGATATACCTGGCTTCATTGGATCACAGTAGCTTGGCTGTCTGAGGTCACATTGGTCGTGGCATAATGTCATACACTGGTTGAACTCTTTTAAACCATTAGTGGATTCTTCATAGTGATAAGAGCATTTAACTCCCCTCCAGAGATGGAGAGGCAGGGGTCAGAGTGGGTGGTTAGGAGAAGTCTGGCTATTTGCATCTTGACATGAGGATTTTTTGGGGGCGGGGGGGAGGGAAGATAAATTACCCTCTGGTAGTTGTGTATAATTTGACAGGTCAGTGATTAGTGCCAGTTAACATTTATTAACTTCTGTACAATATTGTAAAGCTATAAAGATCATAAAGGTCATAAAATTTGCTAAAGAGAAGCTTTTAGCTAAAGGTATGTCTTTAAATATTGTTTAAAATGGAAATAGCCAATGTAGCAGGTACTCTCAGGTCATGGTGTTTTTGCAGAAGGGAAAGTTAGCAAAGATAGTTTTGCAAAGTAGTATTTAATAAAGTATTGCTTTCAGCCACTGACTTTAATTTTATTTGATATATCACTCAGGAAGACTGTAGTCTGAAGGAATGAGAACCATAATTGGTGGATGAGCCTGGAGAGTTTGAAAGTTAGAGGGGGTGAATGTTTGAGGGCAGTGGTCCCCAACCTTTTTGGCACCAGGGACTGGTGCTCATTTGAGAATCTAATGCCTGATGATCTGAGGTGGAGCTGAGGCGGTGATGCTAGCTTTGAGAAGCTTCCCTTGCTTGCCTGTGGCTCACCTCCTGCTGTGCGGCCTGTTCCTAACAGGCCACGGACTGGTGGTGGGGGAGTTGGGGACCCCTCTGTTAGGGTTAGTGTTAGAGAAGGGGAGAGGGAGGAGAAGGGGGGAGGAGGGGAGGGTTTTAAGGTAAAGTGCTCCATAGGTGGTCATAGTGGTCCTGTGTATCAGGAATTCTGGCTTATGTGCATTTTTCTATGATTGCTCATGTTTGGCATGGCTTCTCTTCTAGGATGTGGAGAAAGAGAAGGAAACCCACAATCACCTCAGCAAAGAGGAAATCAAAGAGAAAGTTCATAAGTACAACCTGGCAGTCACAGACAAGTTGAAGATGACCTTGGTAAGCACCCGCAGTACTCTAGGTTGATCAATGGCAAAAGACAAATATAAGTTGTTGGTATTACAGTCTATCTGTATGTTTTAAAACTTCTGAATCACATTTGCAAAAGTTTAGTGGTCAAAGTAGGTAGGACAGGAAAATGGTATGTTTCTGCATCTTTCAAATTACAGCCGTATTTCGAAGTAGCTTTACGTTAAATGAAGTTAACTTTTAAAAGATTTTGTGGGAACCCGCTCCCCTTAAAGGATTTTTAGCATTGTGTATAATCATTGCCTATTTAACAGATAGGCAGTACTTCAGATTCTAATAAGGCCGTAGGTAAGTTTTGTGTAAATAAATTTGGAAGTATCAGGAAAAGGATTTTGTGCCAATGGATTGGGATATAATTGAGCTAAGACTTTTTCTTAGCTGGTTGTCAAAATAAGATGAGGTATGTAATATTCAGCTTCCTACATATAGTTCATTCAGGCTTCTGCAACATTGTACCAACACTTCGCAGCTCAGTGGGGAGTGAGGGTGTAGAATGGGGACGCACAGGGCTGGGTGACCACGAAAGGAGAGCTGACAACAGAGCTAGAGTATTCATGTTGCTCTAAATTGGACTGGCGTCTGTGCCTCGCCCACCCATTTGGTGACTTTCCTCGAGGCACTTGCCATCTTTTGGTGTCAGTTTCCAGGGCACGTGGACCCCTGCCTTCTCGGTCTATTGACTGTGAACTGACAGAGTTCAGCAAAGGACAGGGCGACCTGTTTGGAACAGGCCCTACTGAATTCTGTGGCCCTGGAAGAGGAGCTCTTAAATATCAACTTCATGATAAAGGGTGGGTCCCTCACTAGTTGGTCTGCCAGGGAGTGGGGAGGGGCAGATAGACTAGTGATTATTCTTCATTATTCCAGCAGGGATGTGTCTTTCTCCTTTTTCAAACACAGTTTTCATCAAAGTAGAAAAATTCCACCCCTCACCCGTGGAGGTTAAAACAGATGCCAAGTTTCAAAGATAAAAAATTTTAAAAGCTATATAATACTTTCCACAAGACTGAACAAGTGAATTAGTATTGTGAATTGATCCGGTGGAAGGGAAGAAAAATAATGGACCATAAAAGAGGTTTTTAATGTCCTACTTTAACTGTGTCATATTTTTTTTTTATATAACACCGGTGGATTTATTTAAATAAAACATTGCAATAATTTTTTTCTAGATATACTGAACATCAAAAAAAAAAAATGAAGACAAGATTGTTATTACTATTTTTGGCAACTAAGAAATAATAATTCTACCATAAGTTAAGACAAGTGCTAAAACTCACCAAATTGTGTATAGTAAATATGTACAGGTTTTTTTGGGTATAAAAATTTTATCTCACTAAAGCTGTTAAAATACATGTGTATATATAGAAGGAGACATAAGTATCATGTTAAAACAAAAAAGACAGCTGCTTATTAATATCTATACTTCACACTGTAACTTGAATTTGTTTTACAAATGTTGCTGCTTGAGGGGCCTGAAAAGCATTATCATGTATCCTGTGCTTTATGGTATATACCTTTTATAAAAGAGTTTACGAAAAATTGGTAATCTAGTGCACATTATAATAGCCAGTAGGATTGAAAATGGCTTGTTTTCTTACTGTGCACTCCTTGTTGACCTAGGAATTTCAAAGTCCTAATTGTGGCCCGCCTTTTTTGTGTAATAGCTGGTCATCAGTTGCAGGGGTCGTTTCCTTTGAGCATTTAGCCTAGACTTCTCCCCCAAGCTTTAATGAGCCTGTGGTTTGGCTAGCATCTGCCTCAGCGGGTCATTACCTCACCAGCGGGCCCTGACCTTTCACATGCCGCTCCAGCGGCTTGGGAGGCTGTGTGAGGCTGTGTGAGGCTGGGGCTTGTCGGCCGCAGTCTTCCATTGCCACATCTGCCCTGCAGACCCTGCCTCTGGAAGCACTTTGCTGGGGTGCGTTAACCTCCCTCTGAGGTCATTCCCTTAGGGATAATCTCTAGTGAAGTTCTGCTGCGGAGCTGTAAAAGACAGGAACAAGAGAAAGAGTGTTTCGCTTTCTTTTTTTTATTTCTTTTCTTTTTTTTTTTTTTTGATGTGCTCTTTCTCTAAAATGCCACTATCAGCCCAGCTAAGTGTGTGCTTTTTTTCCCACCTCAGAATTCAAATGGGATTTACACTGGCTTCATTAAAGTACAGATGGAACTCTGCAAACCTCCACAGACTTCTCCCAACTCTGGAAAACCCGCTCCCAGTAGCAATGGCTGTATGAACACGCTTCACATCAGCAGCACGAACACTGTTGGGGAAGTGATCGAGGCCCTGCTCAAAAAGTTTCTCGTGACCGAGAGCCCTGCCAAGTTTGCACTTTATAAGCGTTGCCACAGGGAAGATCAAGGTACACTGCCACGCTTAGCATGCAGATGGTCTCTGCTTTTATTTATGTCTTTTGTTCTCATTAGCAGAAGGGAGACTAATGGATGTATCTGTGTCAATTATGTCAGAGCCAGGGACAGATGCTGGAAGCCATGGTGATCATGGCATGTGCTTAATGCCTCCTGGCCGTCCATAGTTTTGAGTTGGACAGTTGTGCATCTGAGGAGCTCAGAGGCATCCGTGTGTGATGAGCATTTATGGAGGATTTTGTAATGTGCACAGGGGGATAGCTTTGATTTTTTTTTTAAACTTTTGTCAATATTATGCCACTCTTCAGTCTCGAGGTGGCCTCTTCTGTGTGTCTTTAGTTGTAGGGCTTTTGTTAAGCTAAACTTCAGGCAACTCCCAATGATGGCTGTTCTGTAGATTATCTGTAATTTTAATTTTGATGTGGTCATGAGAAGAGGCAAGCACAGGGTCTAGCTATTCTGCCATCCTGACCAGAACTTCCTGTTTTGTTTTGTTTTTCCAATCATTTTTTATTTTAATGTGCTTTAGGACAAAAAAAGAATCCTCTTTGCTTGAAAATTTCAGTAGCACAGTCCACATTTGATGAGCGTCTGAACATGGAGTGGCCTGGGAGACTTGGAGTTCTCTAAGACCTTGAGGATGGGGAGGCACATGTGTATTATCACACACATTTCAGACTTACTGATGTACGTGACCCAGCCTCAGGCTCTTCTGATTCCTTCAGCTTATCTTGCTTGCCATTACATTGGGGCATTTTGGCAACCAGTCCCCCCAGAGGCACATACAGTGGGTGAAATAACGTTGTGGCCTGAGGTCTGCCTGTCTGAACTTAATATCCGCATTCAGTGGATAAAAAGAGAATATTGACTTACTTACTGCGTGAAACGGAATAAGATATCCCAGGTCAGGTACTAGAGTAGAAATTGATACTGGTGGTGGACAACGATAATTGAGTGATTCACTCACTAAGGGCTAATTTGAAAATGGTGTGTGTGTGTGTGTGTGTGTGAGCAATCAACTATTTACACTTTCTCTAGTTTTTCTGGTAAAGCCTAAAGCAGCTCTAGAAGAAAATATACTAACTGATATTGTAGGAACGCCTTCAGTTGCATGGGGATGAACCCAGCCAGTTGCTGAGCATGCATATATTTTTTGAACATGTACCATGGGTTGGGCCCTGCAGAATACAAAGGTGAACAGGCAGAGTTTCCTACCCTCGAGGCCACAGGCTCAGCAGTGTGGGCAAGTTTATAGCTCTAGGGAAGACGGCACCTACAATGCGGCTATATCCAGAAGTGCCAGAATAATGTATATAAGCCCAGACGGCATTTTTATCTTGCCAGCTTCTTTGCCTGCTCACCTGGATTTCAGCTGTACTGTCTGACTGTAATAGCACCCTGTTGAAATATTACCCTTGTGGCTGGCAAATCTCAACACTTCAAGCAATGCCAGTACCGTGTGTCTGTGTGTAACGTAAGACACATATAGCTGCTTAAAGCCCCCAGAGCTTGTATTCTGATTGCTTAGTTTGTTTGTGGCTGCTAATTCTAAATAAATCTGCAGAGACATTTTCTCCTAGAGCTCTGATTTCATGTTCTTTGGATGGTATATTTTTATTGCTTTTAAAGCGGTTGCTGATTCTTTAAGTTTCTTACTTCCCAAAAAGAAGAACAGAATTAATTATAAGCCCACTTGGGAACTAATAACTATTTAAATTCATTCTTGGAGATTATTTCTTTTTTGATCAAAGCACAGTTTATATTGTGCAGCTGGAATGAGGATAGTATAGATTTCATTCCACTGTGGGCTGTTAGTAATAAGATGGGCAGGATGGTGACTTGGCTAGGATAACACGGACTGTTGCCTCGATCTGGAGGAGGGATGGTCGGGGAGTGTGTGGTCTAGGGAGTGATTCAATACTCTTGTCTCTGACATGCTCCTTGTTTCCTTCGCCAGTCTACGCCTGCAAGCTCTCTGACCGGGAACATCCACTCTACCTGCGTTTGGTAGCCGGGCCAAGAACAGACACACTTAGTTTTGTTCTCCGTGAACATGAAATTGGAGAGGTAAGCGATTGCATATTATTGCTTTAAACGATACAGAGCAGTTGACCCTGTGTTATTGCTCTAGTCTAGTGACTTTACCACTGAAAAGGACTAGTGAGGGGGGTGAAAGTGAGGGATGGGTGTCGGCCTGCCTTCCTGTCTGCTGTCATGGGAGGAGGAGAGGTGGTCCTGCGGAGGGCAGCTTTCTGTATGTTTTTGAATTGTTAGACATGAACCCAAAGTTAGTCTACAATATAATTCTTTTACAGCACTCATTATATGGGTCTCTAATCATCAGAGTTGGAAGAATTAAAATTTTTCACTTGATCTCCACCCCAAGAGTCATTTTCACCCCTTCTACCTCCAAATTCCTAAAATCCAGCTGAACTTTGAAAGTTGATACTCTCCATATGTTTGCTACTAACAAAAGTCTCCAGGCTAATTTGCTCTAAAGGGAAATAAAAAGGAATTCAATTTCTTTACCAGGAAAGACTTTTAACTTTGTAGAATCTTTTTTCCTCTTTGCCCAGATGATTAAGAAATTACGTGTGTGTGTGTGTGTGTGTGTGTGTGTGCGCGTGTGTGTGTGTGTAGCATCATTTGCCATTTTCTCTCCAGGGAGGAGTGTATTTAGGCCAGTTCAGTTGAAGGAGAAAGCACTTTAGACTGTCCTTCTAGATCCTGTGTCAACTTTAAAACATTTGAGTAAGTCTCTCAAGCTCTGGGTCTTAGTCTTTTGTCTGGACCAGGAAGTAGTGTGAATCGTCTATTTTGTGATGTAGTGAGGATAGGGTTTCTAGGTTAAAAGTGAGGAAACCAGGACTCTGCTTTCTACTTACTCTCTTGTTAGATTAGGATCGTGACCTTGGGTAAAACTAATGTTTTCAGTACTTGGTTTTAAAATCTGTAAAGCGGGACTAAGGACTTTAAAAGGTGATTTTAAGTCATAAATTAGAAATATATATAAACATGTTTCTAAATAGTAAGTTTATATGTTAGTGTAAATTGGAACTTTAGGGAGTTTTAGGAAGATAGTGATTTTGGACTTTTTTGAAATTTCTTTTGATTCTGATGTTCTGAAGTTTTTAAAATTCACTGTCATTTTGGGGAAAGAACTGGGTGCAGGAGTCTAATTTGGCTTTATAGTTTGATACATGTCAACCTTCTCTCTGAAAGCCTAAGCCAGTCGTATCAGCATAGTCTTATCACTGTTTTATTTTCCTCGGTATTGGTCTTTTAAGTGTTGCACATAGTTTAGTGCAATTAAAGCCACATTGTCTGGGAGGGAATTATGTTGGCTTAGTTTTGAAATTTACATTGTATTTTAATGTTCCAAACTGCTTTATTAGATCTCTCTATGGTGTTCTTGTTTCTCTCTTTTT
This sequence comes from Pteropus vampyrus, assembly GCF_000151845.1. Lineage (NCBI taxonomy): Eukaryota > Metazoa > Chordata > Mammalia > Chiroptera > Pteropodidae > Pteropus > Pteropus vampyrus. Next base: position 1,117,286 of record NW_011888790.1, read on the forward strand.
TTCAGGTTAACTGAATTGAGGGAAGAAACTTTCTATAGCTGTCAGGGAGTGGGAGGAACTTACTTTATTTTAGAGAACATATGTGAAAAAAATTAATTAAAACAACTTAAAAATTAACAGAATATTCTAATGTGGAAAGTTTTGCTCTGTTAGTCCATGTTTCTCATTTTCTTTAATAACGAGCTCAGAATTCATCTCTGGGAAGTCTTCTGTCATTGAGCTCACTGGGTGGTTTTATTTCATCTCTTCTCCGTTCACTTGTATTAGATTATCTCCTGGTTTTGCCCTGCCCCACGGCCCTGGAAGTTCTCCATCAGAATTGTCCCTGGTCGTGGCTGTGATTCTCAGCCAGGACTCAGGGCCCCCTATTGGGAGGGGAGAATATGGAGTTTGAAAACAAACCTCCCAGAGTGGGACTGGGTGATACCACATACCCTTCTTGACATGTACTGCTCTTTAAAAAAAAAAAAAACCTAGCCCCAAACAACCCCACAAACATTTATTTTGTGCCTGCTATGTAGTGGGTGCTTTTAGGGAGACAGAACTCAAGAGTCTCAAGGGCAAGAGACAAAGCCTAGATAGTGAAAAGTATGACAGCTGTGGTGTAGGTAAGGTGTAGGCAGGAGAGATACTAAACAAATAATTATAATTTTTATCTTTTGTGATCAGGATTACCAGTGCTCAGTGAGAGGTTTATAATAGACTCAGTCCTGGATGGGAAGGGATGGGAGGAAATCATGGAAGACTTCTTAGAGAAAGTGGCATTTAAGCTGAGACTTGAAGGTTGATTAGTAGTTCTCCAGGTAAAGTGGAGGAGGAGAGAATATGTACAAAGCCCTTTGGGGTAGTAAGTGAAGGCAGCAGTGTAGGAGAAGTCAGGGTCTTTCACACCTAGCAGAAACAACAAAGGGAAGCCATTAAATGATTCTAAGCAGGGGAGGGTCACGACCAGATTTGCATTTTATAAAGAGTACAAGTGGTACCCCCTAATCCTCAGGGGACATGATTTAAGACCCGTGGATGCCTGAAACCTTGGATAGTACCAAACCCTGTGTATACAGTTTTTTCCCCTATACAGACATACCTTTTCACTTAAAGGAAGCACTCTAAGGCTTCTCTTTGGCATGTCTGAATTGCCAGCATCACTACTCTTGTGCTTTGGGGCCATTATTAAGTAAAATAAGGGTGACTTGAACAAAGGCACTGGGATACTGGGACAGTCGAGTCAGTGTGATAACCAAGACAGCTACTAAGTGACTAATACGCAATTTAAAACTCATGAATTGTTTGTCTGGAGTTTTCCATTTAATGTTTTTGGACCGCGGTGGACCGTGGGTAACTGAAACCATGGATAACGATATTGTGGGTAAGGAGTGGGGGACTTCTGTGTTCAGGCTGGCTGTTTGGGGAATAGACTGGCAAGCGAGCATAAGAGTGGAGTGAGGAGGCCAGGTAGGAGGCCATCCCAGGGTAAAGAGAAGGTGATGGTGACTGGCGCTAGGGAGCAGTTGAGATGGGGAAAAGCAGGCAGATGGGAGAACTGTTTAGGAAGTGACTAAATTTGTTGTGAGAGGTGAGAAAGAAAACAGTGACAATGATGACTCCAAGTAGAGAGAAGAGAGTGTTTTAAATTGGAGAGAGTATGGAGTTGTTTCCGATGCTTCTGCGGGTCAATCAGGAGTGAATATGTCCAGTGGACTTCAGAATATGGGAGTCCTCGGCCTTAGTGAGGGCCCTTTTGGAGGGCTGTGGGAGGAGGGGAGCAGGAGGGCAGTGGGGCAGGCTGAGGTGGGGGTGGGAGTGGAGGGGGTGGCCGGGCTGGTTACACTGCTCAGCTCCCGAGAACCACAATGTCTGAGGCACCCAGCTGTGAGTGCCCAAGAGGGGAGGGCAGCCACACCCCAACCCCGTGCTCATGGGCAGCGTTCCCAAGTCTTGACAGAGTTAAACACCTGGCAATTTTCTTCTTTGCGTTCTCTCACAGTGGGAAGCCTTCAGCCTTCCAGAACTACAGAATTTCTTGCGGATCTTGGACAAGGAGGAAGATGAGCAGCTGCAAAACCTGAAGAAGCGCTACGCGGCCTACAGACAGAAGCTGGAAGAAGCCCTCAGCGAGGTGTGGAAACCCGATTAAAGTGCGGGGCTCCCTGTCACCCAGGGATGGTGCAGGACCCTGTCACCCAGGGCTGGTGCAGGACCAGCAGCAAAGGTCTCTTCTCGGAGGGCTGTTTTCTTGCCCTGTGATGCGAGGGTCTTCCCCTTTTTATCTCTAGATTTAGTTCTCCAAACTTGGTCACGCAACATCCTGCACGTTTGGCATCTTCTGTAAGGGATTCTGCAAGCTTGTTCTGTTACAGACTGCGGTGTTACCTCTCGGCAAGCTGTGAATCTGTCGTCTCATCTGGAGCATTCTAGAGTGCTTTGAAGCATGGACTCTGGGTTTTCGTTTTCTTATTTTCTTTTAGTTATTTGAATTATGTGATGATGATGTTAAGCTTAAGGATGTGCAAATGATTTTTTTAAAAGCTTAACAAGGAACCTGTCTGAACACTTGTCTTATGTTGAAACTACCTGTCTCTCATTTTTTTTTTTTTTTTTTAATATCAGAGGAAACATCCACGTGAATTGAAGGGCACAGGAAGCTAGGAACTCTGAGGAATTTGTGAAGGATTTTGGAGGAACTTGACAAAGAAAGTAAAAGGCAGGTTTGGAAGAAGGAGTGGGTAGAAGTGGGGCACTCTGAGGGATGGCGGTTTGGCTGACGAGTCGATGGTGGAGAGAGAAAGGTATATTTGCTTGTAAGGGAGTTAAAAGCATTGAGTTTTGAGTCATTGATCCCACTATAGGACTGTTTGATTTCTTCGTGAGTAAAATGTGGGAATGGAGCCAAAGAAAGTAGGAGCTAGACCAAAAAGGAGGGACTTGGAATTGCAGCTGACTAGAAAAGCCGCTTTTAGGCAGGTGGGTCTTCCAGACCTAGGCGGAGAGCTGGAGCTGCCCTCGGTGGACCGCCCCCGCCACGATTCGCCTTCCTGGAGTGGAAAGTCAGTGGGAACAGCTTCTCTGGGCGGGTGGAGCAGTGACCATTTGCTGACTCCTGCTAAGTTATAGATTTTCCCCAAGGTGGTTTTCAAAGCCGAAAAGGAGTTCGGGTAAGGGCAGCAGTTTCTCCCTGATTGTTAGCCGGGAGGTTTGTCCAGTAAAGAGCTCACAGCACACCTTGATGACAGTCACTCCCTCCATTTCCCCCATCCCCCACTTCCCTCTCCCTGTCTCTTCTTTTCCGACTCCTTTTCTCTTATAAATCGAAGTCTGTTCTTACATAATGGAGAAGAGGGATATGGATTAAAGACCTAGTACTATCAGACCCTCAGTTCCAAAGGGGGACTAGACTGTAAGGAGGAGGGCAGCAGGAAAGGGAGGAAAGAAAGTCCACCCCCAGTTGACCAGAGGGACTCGTAGAAATATTTTAACAAAAGTGCACGTTCCTGGTAACCAAAGAAATGCATGTGCAATAGAAACCTTCCTTAAAGCAGGTTAAATAACCTCATTTTATGCAGCAGCTAATATGAAAACAATGGGAAAGGTGTGCTGTGGTTCTAGAGGGGGATTTACAGTCTATTTTTAGTCTAGATATATATTTTTTTTGTTTATAAATTCCCAAGGAATTGTTAACACTTTGGTGACACCTAATGGATTCTTTGTGAAATTCCAAGGTGCTTCAGTTCTTTGCCTTTTAAGTGAACTGTGCCTTTCATTGCATTTCTCTTTCCCTCCTGGTGGCTCTTCTGACTTGTCAGAGAACACCTGTCTTGTTGGAGGCAGATGTAAGTGTTGGTTATGCTGTGCCACACACGTTGAAACAATCATATCTTCCTAAGCTTTTTAAGGAAAGTTGGGGGAAAAAAGTAAAACTAGGAATAAAATATGTATGGCACATCTTGTTTAATTTTGCATGTAACTTCTTTTTGGTGCATTGATGAGGTTTTAGTGTCATTGTCATCCAACACTTTACCTTTATTGTTCAGGGAATGCCTTCATGGTTTTTATACTGGTTTTACTATTCAGACTATGGCTCGGGTTTGAGTATACTATTACCAACCGCTTGGTCTTTTAATTACCCATCCCAATAAGCTTATATTTTGTGAAGCCTTTGTTTCTCAGCTTAAGACACTGTTAGAACCTAAACTAGTAGCTGATGGGTATCTGTGAATTTTTTTTTTTTTTTTTTTACTTGAAGTAGATTGTCTAAAATAGGCATCCTGACCTGTATTATCCAGAACCTCGCTCATTGTCGTGTGCACTACAAGTTGCAATTTGGAAAACTTACTGTACTGAAATTCTGTCAGTTCGTGGTTCTTGAAGACTGATGTTCTCTCCCAAACACTGGTTACTGCAGCGGCATTGTTGATGTGTAAAAGAAGGAGGGCCACTAAGGCCGCAGATTTTTAAAAATCATTGTACAAATTCTTATGTTAAATTAAACTAAGCTTTGCTGTAATACTGTTTTCTCTTCGATATGTGATGGTACAGGAATGATGTTAAATGAAGGGGTAAGTATTGCAGGGGAGCATTTTAAATCACAGACATAAAAAAGTTATAATATTTATAATTTTGATGAGTTTATTTTTATAGGGAAGATTTTTTTCTTCCCTGAAATTGTTTTTGGAATGGCAATTTGTTTCCATTATTAAAAGTCGATGTTGTTAGTTGATGTTTGTGTGTTTTTATTTATGATAATATACCAGATAAAAGAACGCCACGTGAGTGGGGTGAGCTGCTTTTGCAGATAAACTGGGACATGTGCCAGAATGTGACAACTTTTATTAAGTTCGAGCGGGCACATTTGTTCTTCCAAATGTCATTTTTCCTTTGCTTTATCCTCTGGTGAAAATAACCCTAGCTGAGTATCCGCCCATACAATACTATCCTAAAACAATTGCTTTAATTGTGAAATGTATATACATTCAAAAGTGTTTAAAGTGTGTGAATAGTTTAAAGAATTATTTCGTAGTGGACTGCTACGTGTGGCTACTACCAAAATAGAACATTGTAGGTTCCTTAGAAATCCTCTCTTTCTTCCCGCCCCTCCCCCCTTGCCATTCTTGCCCCTGAAGTCTCCCATCCTTGAAACAGACCATTTTCAACATAAAGTATTTGTATTTTGTGGCCAGTGTGACTCTCTCATATGGGTAGAGAGTGTTTGGTGGTCAGCAGCGGTGACTGGGTTTACTTTTGCCTCCAAGCCTGCTGTAGGCAAGTGTTTTTACTACTGCGCTGCCCCCTAGAGGCACTGATGAAGGAGCGAGGCTGCACGGATTGGTGAGCGGAATCATTTCAGCTACAGCCAGGAGCACCTTTACAGGTGAAAACATGATGATAGAAAATGATAGCTCTCTACAGAGCTCCTTTTTCACTGAAATATCCAGAGGAATCTAATTTGAGTGTTATTATATAGGTTATTATTACCCAAGGTGCAGGGGAGTGTTTTTGAATTTTTACCCCTTAAAAGGAATCAGCTTTCTGCCCGAGGCTTCTCTTCAGGATTTGCTGCTGATCAATAACTTAATAAATATTCTTATATTGCAAAATTAGCTCTTAAGAATTGTGTACTGTGTTTGGGACTGTGTCAGATGATTCCAATTAGGGACTTTTTTTTATATAGAAGAGGAAAAGCCTCTATATGATAATAGCAAATTCAAACAAAGTGCTTACCGTATGCCAGGTGTTACTCCAAAAAGCTTAATATATATTAACTCATTTCCTCCCCCTTGTCCCCATTTTGCAGGTGAGGAAACAGACACGCACTGAGGTCCAGCAGCTTGCCTATGGCTCCCTGTGAGTGGCAGAGCCAGGTCCTGGCAGCTGAGCCGCCCCTGCCTCTCCACTGCCTTTTCCTATGAGCGCATTCCAGATTTTCTATTAAACTGCCTATTCAAAGCCTCTTGGGTGGCCTCTAATGGGCAATTCATCTGAAAGCAGGTCTCTTTTGGTGCAGTTGGGATTTGTGGGAAATGAAAGGGCAGCCTTGATAGCAGAATGCTTTATCATCCATTGTTTTTGTTCATTTAGCATTCCATTCAAGTGATATAGTATACCAAGTTACACAGAGTGAAACACCTGCCTGTGTTTTCATTTATAGGTTCTGTCGCATGGGCAAAACTGACAGGACAGGTAGCCCAACCCAGTGTTCTCACCGCAATTAGCAAGATAATTCCTGGAACCACCAGAGGAAAAGTAGCTTCAGAGTTCAAAGTTCCAGAGGAGCCAGCAAATACTTGCAAGGCTGGAGTTTTACTCCCCATCAAGGACGATCCTCTTCAGAGTAACATAGGAACCTAAGTATTTAAAGTCATTAAGGTGTACACTTGTCTTGTGTGGATTATTACTTGTTTAAGTGTGCAAGAGAGCAGCTTTGTATAAGGATTAGGCAGGATAAGAGCAGGGGGAGCGGTGTGGGCATTGATAAGGACTGCAGGGTTTTTGGTTTTGTTTGGGGCTAGTGGTTTTTGGTTTCTTTTCTCCTGCTCTCTTCCCTTCCTTCTTCCCTCTCTCCCTTCTTTCCTTCCTTTCTCTCTCCCCTACTCTCTCCTCCCTTCCCCTTCTTCCTTCCTTCCTTGCACATCTCTCCCTTTAATTCTATAAAATGAGAATGGCAGGGTAGAGGGACAGACCCTTTTCATCCTAAATAATAGTTTCCAAAGACAGCTGTGATTCTCAGACTTGGCTGAGGTAGCACTTGGTAGCAGCTGAACTCCTAAAGCTCCTCTCTTCCCATTTCCAAGAAAAGTGAGTATTGGAAGTTTCAAATGGCTTGCACACAAACAGCAAAACATCAGGGCTCTCTGTGTACTTCAAAAGAAGTTGGGGTTTTGACTTTGTTTTGGAGAGGGAGTTACTATAATGAGGGTAGTTAGATACTTTTTACCTTCTAAACAATGGGTTTGACCTTTAATGTGCCTCCATCTTGAGTGGCACAGATCTGGGCCCGTTTGTACTTCTCCTCAATTTAGACACCCTCTATGGACATGTGGGATTAATTAAGATTTGTGTGGTTCCTTTGAAATGGATTGTAGGGGACTCTGCCCTAGAGGACTTTATGATTTTCAAGTGCCATAAAAAAGCAAAAAAATTTTGCTTAAATTCTATGAATTCTGGAGCAGCAAACTGTAGTGTCGTTCCAAAACTTAGAATCTTTATGAAGTATTATGATTGCAGGAGGGGAGGCAACAGCTTCAAATTTTTTTTTTTTTTTTACTCAACTATAGTGTCTTCAGATTCTTTTCAAAATGGCCAACATTTCAACTTTTTCCTGCATGTATGATCTCTCAAGGAAAACGTTCAAAGTCAGTTATATTTCGGTAAAATTGAGCATGTCATCTAATGCATTATCAATAATTAAGATGCCTGTCTAGCATATAAGGGCAGCCATAGAAATCGAGGAACTTGGGTCTCAGCCTCCAGAGAAGTCCAAGTTCCACTGCCTTTTTTCCAAATAAACTTTGTATGGGAGTAGGCATGTGCTGGGGAAGGGAGTGAGCTTCAAGGACGATAACCAGCTAGTATGTAGAGGTGTGAGTGAGGCCAGGAACACTGTTTCTGACCTGTGTCACCCTTGCGTTTTCCTCTTCCAGGTTGCTTTTTAATATTTTCTTTTGCAAGTAAGGCTATTGAAGCCAGAGACACAATAAACAGGTCTTGGAAAAAGTTTTTGTTGTGAAGTTGGTAGTTGGAAAAGGACAGTGTTAGGATCTGCTGGAAGACATTTCAAGACAAAACGAGGTCCTCGTATTGAAATATTTCCTTAAAAAATTTACTGTTAATTTGTGCAGAAAAGTGAGTTCTACACATTCTTAGTTTTGCCTAATGTCTGAAAAGCTTGCCAAGGGACAAACACTGATGTTGCTGCTACTACAAACTTCTTGGTTCCCTCAGGAATTTACAGTTTACAGTTATCTACAGTGTATAGCTTTAATGCATATGGTCAATGATATTCTAACATTTAAGCTTACTTTCATATTGGAAATAACAGTAGGGTTTACATTTATTCAAATGAGAATTACTGTTATGATACCTTCCCCTTCCTTCCTTCTTCTCCTCCCTCTTCCTCTTCCTCCCCTCCCCTTCCTTTTTTCTTTCCCAGCCAACACCTTGGAACTAATTGTAATCATATTTGAGGAATGAGTGTATCTGGTTTACTGTTGGGTTCTGTTAAATCTGTATTCTTATAACCATTCCTTTGTTTTAAACTTTCAGTTTATATTCTGTTCTTTGCACAAAAAAGAAAGTTGAGTAGAACACCAAGTGTTTTATTTTTCATTCAACAAATATTTATAAATCCCCCTGAGGATGTTAGGTGTTGGGTAGTTACGGTGAGAAAGAACATCACAGCCCTTATCTTCATGGAAACCAGAGTCCACCTGTTATGCACACTGGTAAGTGTCATGAAGATAAAGGACAGTTTTATGAGAGTTTATTATTTAGGTGATTAGAGAAGGCTTCCTGGAGGAAGTGATTTAGAGCTGAGATCTTAAGGATGAGTAAGAGTTACCAATCAGAATTAATAACTTACATAAAAATTTCCTACATGATGGGGACTGGTTTCTGATGTCTTTTGGCAGCATGTTTTATCAGCGTCATTGTTGCTATTTTTCCTCTATTTGAGCAAAGAACTTAAACTAGGGTTCAATAACAAGGGCATGGTTAAAATTTACAATGGCAGTTGCTGTGGATCATATCCAGTTTATTTCCCCTGTAAAATGTTTGCTTATCTCACGGGGCTGATGTGAGGCCCAAGTAAGATGATGAATGTGAAGATACTTTGTACTCTGTACAGCCCGATATGGTGCACGGTGGTATTATTTTCCAAGTTCTCGTTCCTACAGGAGTGTTAATGTCTGCTTTACCAAGATGCTTACCAATCATGTTGACACTGAAATTCAGCTGGAAGCATCATCTCTGATGTGATAGCCAAGCAGCACACTTTTCCAAGCAGAGACTTTGTTTTTTAAACTCAGGGAAGGAAATGGAGTTATAAGCAAAACACTGATGATGCCAGGACAATTGGTAGATCAAGAAATCATATTTAGTGCCTTCCCTTTTGCTCCCCATAAATAAGTGGCAGAGTATTGTCTTTCTTCTCTGACAAGTTAGCACCAACATTCTCAGAACAGCTGGGACTAGGGATGCTCGTGCCGTCATGTCCCTGTAAGGTGAGAGTGATGCTGAGACATCCAGACCAGAGAGCCGCGTGTTAGTGCAATCTGGGGGCCTTCATCCTTGTTTCTGGTCAGTGTTGTTATGCATGTGAATCCTCCCCCAAGATAGTAATCTCCTGGGGAACTGGACCATATCTTCAGCTTACTTTGTATCTCTCCCAGCTGCAGGGCACATTTGTGGGACTGAAACATTTCATAGATGTGTCTGGTAGTAGCCACTGGGGCTGCTTTGAGATAGGAAAAGGCTCCTGTATAGTCTGACCTTGAGCTGCAGCTTCCTGCCTCTCGTGCATGTATGTAGTCAGTGTTCACCCCGGCTGAACTCTTAACTAGGGCCTTCCGTGGCATTACAGGAAGAAGAAAGAGGCAAGATGACCGAGGCCCCAGTGTTTGTTTTCCCCTACTGTGCAGAGGACCCGAGTTGGCACCCAGGCTTCCGTTTTCTGTGACAGCATCCATAAAAGCATAGTCAAAGGCTGAAGGCTGCCGATAGACGACTCGGTCAGTAGTCTTTCATTCCAGATTGCTCAAAGAATCCAGGTTGTCAGGTTGATCTCAGACCTAATAGAGTTGCTGCTCACCTACTCTGGGAGATGCTGAGGAGATAGAGGCACTGGAGAAGAAAAGTACACAAAACAGCTACTTGGGAACAGCTGGGACTAGGGGTGCTCATGCAGGGACCTAAGCAGAAACAGAATCAATTGCACTTCTGAGCAATTTTCCCAGTTTTGGGACCAGGCAAGGGAGTAGTGACTGATAATCTTGATTTGGACAACAGGTGTCTCAGAAACCAAGCCAGAATCCTGGCATGCTGCAGCTGCTAAGAGCTGCTCTGCCCCTGTGCTCTGCTCTCCCCCACACCAGCTTGTGTGTTATGGAGACCCCCTGGAGAGAAGACTTGGATTTGTGACTGGAGCCTGCCAGCCAACAGAATCCATTAAAATATTTTCCAACATGTGTTGGGAACTACATTTTAGCAACTACTTCAACAAAGCAGCTTCTACTTGGTTTTAGTAACAATAGCCGGGAGCCAGTGTTTATTTATATTCATCAAATATATAATGTCCATAGGATGTTTTTTTTTTTTTTTCTCTTTGGAGATAAGTTGTATCTCTCCCACTAGATGGCTTTGCCCTGTCCCAGGTAACTACAGTTGGATAGGTTTTGACAAAAGGCTTGCCCCAGTTTTTCTCTTGGTAAACCAGCTTTGGTCATTATGTTAGTCATCTACTGGTATATAACAATTTACTCCAAAATCAGCAACTAAAAACATTAAACATATCCTGTGGTCTCTGTGGGTCAGGAATTTGGGAGATTAGCTGGATGGTTCTGGCTTAGGGGTCTCTCATGAGGTTGCAGTTAAGATGTTGGCTTGGGGTGGATGTCGTCATGTGAACTTGACTGGGGCTGGAAGATCTGAGACTGCTCCCTCACATAGCTGACAGGTTGGGCTGGTCATTTGCAGGAAGCCTCAGATCCTCACCACGCAGACCTCACCACAGGGCTGCTCTGGTGTCTTTATGATATGGCAGCAGGTTTCCTCCAGAGTAATCTGAGAGACAGCAAGATGGAAGTGGTTGTGTCTTCTGTGATCTAGCCTCAGAAGTCACACTCTCACATATACTCTATCTTGTTAGTTGCACGGGCCAGTGCTGATGCATTGTGGGGGATCATCAGGAGCCACTTGGACACTGGCTTACCACAGCCATGCCGGAAAGTTAAATGAGGTACAAAGAGAGGAGCTGTTTTGACTTATTTTCCAATAGCCATGCTGTGGAGTGAGACAAGATGCCACTTGAAAGGTAGTGATACCTCCCCTTTTTAGTCTGAAACTGTAGTTTCCCTTTAAATATAGGTATCAGGGACAAGTTCTATATATTTTTTTCAGAAGGTTAATATTTGCTTTATATATTTAGGTGCCTCCTATATTGGGTACATAAATGTTTCTTCCTCTTGTTGGATATATCCGTTTATCATTATGTAATGCCCATCTTTGTCTCTGATTACAGTCTTTGTTTTAAAGTTTATTCCAGCTTTCTTTTGATTTCCATTTGTATGAAGTATTCTTTCCGTCCTTTCACTTTGTTTCCTTATATCTGAAATCTCTTGTAGGCAGCATAAAGATAGGGGTGGGAGTGGAAGGTGGCTTTTTTTTTTAACCCATTCAGCCACTGTCTTTTGATTTGGGAATTTAGTCTTTATATTTAATTACTGATAAGTATGTACTTATTGCCATTTTGTTGTTTTATGGCTGTCTCGTAGTTCCTCTGTTCGTGGTTTGATGACTTTAGCATATGCTTAGATTCTTTTATGTATACAGTATAGGTTTTTGCCTTCTGGTTACCTGACGCTTATATATAAGTTAAATTTGAATGTATTCTAAACTTCTACTCCTCCCCCCCTTTTTGATGTCATATTTTACATTTTTTATCTTGTGTATCCCTTAATTTTTACTTTTGTCTTTTGACCTTTACACTAACTTAATGTGATTGACTCATTACTTTTACTATATATTTACATTTACCAGTGAGAATTATACGTTCATAAGTTACTAATTGCACCCTTTCTTTTCAGTTTAAAGAAGTCCCTTTAACATTTCTTGTAAGGCTGATTTAGTGGTGACGCTAAAGCCGTTTTTCTTGCCTGGAAAACTTTTTCTCTCCTTCAAGAATAACTTTGCCAGATAGAGTATTCTTGGTTGGAAGTTTTTTTTTCTTTTCAACCTAATGTCCTGGAGGTTAGGAATAGAATAACTATTTCATAACCAAGCTCACTATCAGGCAGAGTAGGCACTCAGGAATATGATGGAGGGGACAATCCTTAGATCACAGAGATAGCAGTTTAACAGAAAGATGGCTTTGAAGCCAGATTTTTGAAATCTTGACTCTTGGACTAATTAGCTTTGTGAGCTTGGGTAAATTAAGCTGAGGAGAAACAAAACCCATCCTGCAGAGCTATTTTTATCATAATAAATACTAATTACAAGTATCCTTTGTATCTCTCTACCATGTGAGGACCTATCAGCATCAGAGAGCTGCAAGTTAAGAGGGCATCTATGGACCTCAGGTCTCCTGGGTGGAAGGTGGTCATGAACTTTCAAAGACCAAGATTTAGAATGGTTATCTACTCTGATACTCTAAGAGCAATCTCCCACGTCTCAGATTTAAATCTTGTCTTACATAATTCCTAGGCCATCAGGAGCAGTCTCAGCACAGTTATTTCAGCTTGGGGCCTGTCTGTTCTCGCCTCCACAGACTTGAGGGTAATCATATGACCAGTTCTTTAAACTCATTGTTAGTAGAGAAAGATGAAACAAAGAATATTCCACAGGTAATTTGGTTCTATAGGGCAGGGTAGTCTCAGTGAGAATAAGTGGGGCAAATTAGAAAAATGGATCTGGTAGAGTCTATACTTATGCTCACTTTGTGATTCTATGCAAATAGATTTTTTTTTCCCCCCTCGTTGATGGCTAGGCATTGTGATATACCTGTTACCTATTTTTCTAGTAGTAATCTCACAACTTCATGGGAGTACTCTAACAGCTCTACTTGCCTTCATAATTTATAATATGAGGCAACCTACTAGGTCTGGGGTTGGCAAATCATGGTATACCTGTTTTTGTAAATAAAGATTTGTTGGAATACAGCTACTCATTAAGTAGGGCTACTTTCATGTTACAACAGCAGAGTTAAGTAGTTGCAACAGAAGACTACATGGCCTGCAAGCCTAAAATATTAACTTTTAGGAAAGTTTTCCAACTCCCCTATGAAGTCATTCTGTATTTGGGGCAACTGATCACATGACTAGACAAAGCATCAAGGCAAAGCACCTTCAAAGGTGAGCTTAGTTTATCTAATTTAAAGCCAGCCAATGTTAGACAATTTTTCTCCAAACCTGTAAATGCATACAGATTTTTCAGGAAAGATTTTCTCCATGGTGCTCACTTAGGGATCTCGGTCAGCAGGGACCACAGAAGAGCTGTCTAGGTAAAGACTATGGTAACCGGTGTGGAAACGGCCCATCCTTCAGTACTAGGTGAGTGATTAAATCATTAAAACAGCATCACGTTAAAATTACTGCTTGTGGACTAAAACAAAGGACACATTTCCACTAGAACAGAAATAAATTTTAATTCGTTGAAAAGTGCAGCAGTGAACAGGGTCCTTTGAAGGGCACTTTCTAAGTCAAATGACTAAAGTGACATATAGCCAGGACAGAATAACTTCTAGGAACAGATGATGAGAACACAGGAAGTCACAAAATTCAGTGGGACCAAAGTGGTGGTAAAACTAAAGAACCCAAATATTCCCATCAAGTTCCACTGGTGGATCAGTTTAAATACCCTTTGCTTTTTCTTAATAAGGATCCTGGGACAATTCATCTTTTGTTAAAAAAGTACTAATCCTTAATTTAGACACTTAAGTTTAAGAATATCTTACAGATTAAGGTATAACTTCCGTGACTATGGTTACTATTTTGTACAAAATCCCAAGTGTTGTCAATTTCTATTGACAAAAAAATGTACTGACCACAAAAAAAGTGTATTTTGCAACAGCACCGTTGGTCGAATTCAGAGATATTCAAAAGGTGTTGCCCACTTTGTTGTCTGAGGAAGAGCTTTGTAATAGGTAATCTTATAAGGCAAAGTCTCTTCATTCCTATGGCCTCTGTTCATTACTAATAGAGTTGTCTATTCTGAAGGACACAGATAAGAACCTGGCCTTCTCAAAATAATCAAAATTTAAATCAGTACAATTAAGAGAGAAACAAGGCAAGCCTCTTGCAGTGGGTACATAGACATTCTGAAAAGTTCAGTGTGTTTTGTAGTCTGCTAGGCCTGTTAACAAAAAAATGAATTTAGATTTTAGCACAGATCCAGAATGAAGCCAGTCCAAGAGAAAGTCAAATTAGAAGCCATTCAAAAATTAGGTAGGAAATGTACCAAATATAAGAGAGGTGCAGAGAGGGCCTCAACCACATCCCCACCACCCAAACAGGAGTCTGCTGAATGTAAGAGCAGTGTGGCAGGGAGATTATTGGCAGCTGACTTGTGTGTTACTCTTACGACTTTCAGGAACCAGCATCATAAATTAATAATATAACATCACAGTACAAGACCTGGTTAAGAGTTGGTTTCTTTTTATTCAGGAATAACTATGGTCAACTTGCATTAATGTAGAAGTTGACTGATTAATGTTATGAATCAAAAGTGTAGAATGAAGCCAATACCCATATTCAACATTGTAGTTTGCTTTCAGTTACGAAATTTTAAGAATTTTTTCCCCTATATTCACAGCAGAGGTGTTCATTTCATTTGCCTAGTTCACCTCTAAATACCACAATTAATGGGATTGCACGAGGTAAAGGAATAAACCCAATGGCTATGAACCCATCATGGCTATCTGGAATTCTGATAGAAAAGCTGCTATGGCCATGTCTTACAAAGTGCTTAAAGCTCAACCTAAGATCTTAAAGCTAAAATGACTGTTGCCTGAGTTGAACAGGTTATAAACCACAACTCTTCCTCCTCCCCTGCTGTCCTATCACTGATTAGTTTTCTTGTGAAGAAAACAGTGGAAACAGAATTGGCCTTTGAGCCAAGAAACATAAAAATGTAGGTGTTCTGAACATAAGCAGAGAAGATGAATCCTCAAGATCTGGTTTTGACAGGAAAATAGCTAATGGGGCCCAACTTATACAAGACTCCAAAAACTCGGGAAGAACTTATCTGAAAGGGAAGAAGGTAGGGTAAAGTAGTTGGTACTTTGCATCAACTTTAAGAAATTTTTATATGTTAAACAGAATGTCAGTAAAATGCAGAGAGGGTCAAAGCAACCTCAAGTAGGGCTGAAACCCAGACTCCCTGCTGGACAGGCACTTACTGCATCCCAACTAGAGCCCTATCTACAGAAGGCCCTCAGAAAATACAACCTTCACTAACCCTTGGAATTTTTTCTCTGCTGAGAAACCTAAGCCACTTTATTTTTCAGAGCTCAGGGGAAAGTGTTCATAGAAGAGACATTCCCTCAGTAGCCCTGGTGTTAACTGGTACTCCATGTGGTTAGCAGCCACTGGAAAGTAGATGGCTATCACCTTCAATAACTACCTGGAATTAGCCTTCACTAAAAATTTACTGTTCTATTTCAGTGTAGCACCAGCCCAGAATTCCAAAAAAAAAAAAAGAAAAGGGCTTGGTTGACACATTTTGAATTTGTGACCTTATCACACTGTGATGGATGTTATATTTCTCCTAACCTAAAAACAATGTACTTGTTTTTAATCAGATGAGTCAGCTCTAAGTTATTCTTCAAGCCATGTGATGTTAGTACTTTTGATTGTGAAGTGCTCAATCTGAAAAGCTATATGCAGGTCCTTTGATTTCAGGTCAAGCTGTATACCAAAAACATTTCCCCCCTAAAGTATTGCCATTTATCTGAATAGATTTATAAATTTAGACTTTGACCACATGAGGAATAATGGGGAACTGGAGCGCCAAGACAGATAGGGGACAGTATGGTGAGAATAAAGACCTCAGGAGCATCTGTTATCAGCTGAGTTAAGAGACCAGGGACAGCCACTCCTGACACACGGGCAGGGTTCACAGTATTAACACATTGCACAAGGAAGCCAGCTGATTGGGCTGCCTTTTAGAACAGGACTTAAAGCCAGTCCAGAAACTCTTCCAGGCATGGTCTTAAAGACTAGCTACAGACACCTACTATAATCACTTCATCAGAAAGGTGTTCAGAGATCCAACTGCAGAGGTTGCTACAGATGTTTTGAAAATCTTCGAGTCCTGATACTGCCATGATTGAACATGAGACGCGGGTCAAACCTATATCTAGGGAAGAAAAATAAAAGATGTCACATAAACTGATGTTAGCCACCGAGTACTTCATTTAGAATGTTAAGTGGAAGGGACAGCAGGAAGAGACATAAAAGGAACAATTACATCACCAGAAGGGAATCTGGTGGCAAAGTTCTTAGTACAAAACGGGAGTGCTTACTAAGGGCATTTCTATCACAAGGCAGTGAGCACGAGGCGATGTCATACAAGTGGAGAGGAGAGAAGGAAGCTGAAGTAAGGTTAATCCTGAAAGCATTATAGGAGGAGGCAAGATTTGAGTTTTTTTTTTTGAGGAGGGGGTGATCCCTAAGGTATAAAGCAGCCTGATGGAAGAGTCTAGCCTTTGCTGAAAGCCCTACCAGTAGTTTCAAAGCCCTTTCTTCTTTTACAGTTAAGACCCAGACTGTGGTGCATAAGAGCACAGGTATGTACTGCAGGCCTGAGTTTGAATCTGGCTCATTATGAACTTAGGTAAGTCATTAACCCCTCTAGCTACCCATAAAATAGTAAGGCAATTCATGTACAATGTCTGGCACATAAAATAACTTATTTTGCTATCCCAGGGAAAGAATAAATGCCGAATGGTAACTTGAGTTGAGACATGGCAGATGCAAAGAATACAGATTGGCTAGAAAAAGATTTTACATGTGCAGGCTAGAAATAACATTGTATTTTACTTTTATCTGCTATCTCTTGGGACAAACTATTTTAGAGCAAGGGCTGGCCAATTTTTTTTTTTGGTAAAGGGCCAGATTATATTTTAGGATTTATAGGCCCATATAGTCTCTGTCTCAACTACCCAACTTTGTTGAAGCGTAAAAGCAGCCACACACAATACATAAATGAATGTTTGTGACTGTGTTCCAGGTGGTGGCTGGATTGGGCCCGTGGGAATCTATATGCCTAAAGGTTTGATAAGAAAGAATAAGCTATGGCTAAGGCATTTAAAAGAAAATCAGTTCTAAAACTATAATCCGTTCTTCTATTCATTCACATATATTCCTCTCTATCATTTCACATGAAGATGGCTAAGTTACTGCTTTCCATCCTTAGGACATCATTCCCTTCTCCTAGAATCAGAGTTTCAATAGCTCAAGCTCATACCAGCAGCAAAACCAGCATCTAGAATCTTAGTTATAAGCTTCTAAAATGTATGCAACACAATTTAGTGTTAAAAAAAAAAAAAGTTTGCCTGGAAGTCAGGAGATCTTATCAGTTCTTAACAGGGTGACCCCCTTGGGCAAATCATGACTCTTAAGCTCTACCTCTGCATTTGAAATGGACCTGCTTGGGCTCTAAGGGTTGTATGGAAGGTCTGTGGGTGAGTCCTTCTAACATTAAGGCCAGATGCTCAGAAGAAACGGGGTGACTGCTGCTGCTGTCCCGGCCAACTGGATGCCGGCTGGTGTAGCAGGTCTGTGTTCTAGCAGCAGCTGCTCAGGGATGCTGGCCAAACACCCTAGTCCAAGATGCCCAAGTCCCTTGATCCTCAAGATTTAATTAGATGTTGGCCTTAAACCCCAAGAGTCAGCCAGACACTACTACAGACATCTAACTTTATTTGGTTTGATCAAAGTAGCTATTGTAAACTGCAAAATCAGCATGTGTCAACTAGGCGTCTTACGCTTTTTATCTTACAGACTGAACTTCCTATTTCAAGTAATTGATACCACGTGAGGACCCACTTCTCACTAACTTGGAGAAAAGACCAAAGCTGGGCAGTTAGAAGGCTTGACCAATCACTGCATTAACAAGAATATCCATATAAAAAAGTTATTTAGGTTAAATGATATAAAATTATGAAAAATGTTATCTCTGTATTGTTACATGGTTTTAGTTTGCTGGCATCCATGTGTCTTTGACTCTGTATACGACAGGTGACTCTCGAACAACCTGGGGGTTAGTGATGCCAAACCCCACACAGCTGAAAATCCAAGTGTCAGACTTTCACATCCACAGATTCAACTAATCACGGATCAAAAACGGTACATATTTCTGATCCATGGTTGGAAATGCAAAAATACCGTTTTTGATCCATGATTGGCTGAACCTATGGATGTGAAACCCGAAGATATGAAGGGCCGACTATACTTATTGAAAAAAATCCACATATAAGTAGACCCGCACAATTCAAACCCACGTTGTTCAAGGGTCAGCCGTATTTAAAAACAAAAGTATTACATTTTTTAATAAGTAGTCTATAATCCACCAGTTTCTCTACTCATTAACTTACATGCCCCTCTCATTGAGACTGAAGATATCACTTCTCATGGAGATCGCTAAAAAATTAAGTTACCACTTTCTATCAGCGTAGGACATTATTCTTCCCTCTCTCCCACAGAGTATAAGAACTGAAGAATCCTTTCCCAATGAAAGTTTGATTTTTAGTTTCATAATTTTAAAGCAAAAGATGACAGGCTTCTTGCCAAAGGCGGCTCAAATGCATGGTGTGCTGAGCCTGGTGTTACTGGTGAAAAGATACTGTTTAAGAGAGTGGGAGGAAAAGAGCTGACTTAATAGGCGATAGTTAAACATCTTTTCTACCTTCACATACTGCAGTGGGCTTATACATTTCAACATTTGAGAGTTTACACCTATTTCATTGTCTAATATATTACATTTACTGGCAAACATTCACATTTCTATAATTGGGGTGCCTGAGAAATGAAGGAATATGCTCTTAGAAGCACTAGGGAGCAGGGTAACACTTGGTCAGTTACTTTAAAGTAGCCCCAGGTGTCAGTAGTGCAATCAGTTGGTACAGTGACAAGAAGCACAGCCAAGTGGAGAGGCAGAAGAGCCCCAGTAGTGAGGAGCAGGGCTAACTAAAGCACCGACTGGCATCAAAGAGCACAAGATTCAAACAGCTTTTTTTCCCAGCACAGCAGGCTCATGCACCAAGTATTTCCACCCTAAAGCGGAAGAATGAGAAACACAGATCGGCTCAAAGCAAAAAGGACCCATCAGGCTCTGCCTTCAAGAGCATGACTGCTAGAAACAGCTTGGCAAAGTCACTGAAGAAAACGGAAACTTACCCGGGGTCAAAAACCCCTGGAGTGCGGCAGGTTGGTCCAGAACAGGACTGTAACATCATTAGCCGATAGTTCATCTTTCCTAAAAGCTCTGGGTCTATACTTTTAGCAATGTTAGTGATTTGGTGTGGGTCGGCAGTTAAGTTATAGACTTCTACAAACACCTACAGGAAATAAAAGGATGGATGAGAGAAAAGACTAAGAGTTACACTGAAAGAAATACTCCTCATGTGAATTATTTATAAAAGGGGAGGAAGGAGGTAGACAAACCACCAATGCCCAAGAAAATATCATCTGGTCTCAAGATGCTCAAAGAGCCCAAGGGTATACATGAGACAATGGAGCATCTGTTCTGGAGGTTAAATTGCTTCGTGTCTATGGCCCATGTGCTGGAGAAGGGCTTGTTTCAGGCAGAGTCAGGTGGGAGCAGTGGGGGTGGAGGGATTTACTTTCTATAATTAAAGCAGAGAGCAGAAGGCAGGACCCTCAAATGGCAAGGTCTCAAACTAGACTTAGTTATAAAGTTACTGAACAGGAGTTGACATGTGAAGGTTTATTTTTGCCTTAGAATTATAAAGATTCAAATGAGAATAGATAAGGAAAGACTCTAACCTTTGTTGTACAAGTGTTAGTTTTCTTATTTTAAAAAAGAGTTTTGGACGTATCTCCAAAAGGTACTATTCTTTCCAACAATGTCTAGTATCACTATCCCCCCCGGCCCCGCCATCTGTACTTGTTCTCCAAATTGGAATCAAGTGATAGGCTAAGAAGATGGTAGGTAAATTTTGCCTGTAATGGCTTCAAGTGGCTGCCCTCAGACTATCATTTATAGTTATGACACTGATAAACATGAATGTTATGGGAGAAGGGGAACAGGAATTGAGTTTGAGGGGAACTCTCTTGCCTGTTGTCTAAAGTGCTTACAAGCTACAAGCAAATGGTGAGTAAGTCAATTTCTGAGAAACTTGAGCATCAGCTCCATATGGCAAGATGTGGGTTGCCAGATGGGGCTGGTTAGCACCTTCTGATACGGTATGAAACCCCAAGGGACTGGAGTTCATGTGATCCTTCAGATAATCCACACTGATCTGTGTTGGCTAGAAGCCTGGTCCTGCCTCTGACCCCCACTACTAACCTATTTGAGCAGCACTGGACCATGCTGTCATGGGGACAAATTTCTGAACAAGTTGAAGTGTCTTACCCTTATCCCAAAGTAGCAGGGAAGCAAACAGAGTAGG
>NW_011888790.1:1139135-1145600 GCF_000151845.1 Pteropus vampyrus
CTAAAGGGGATTTGGAAGTCACAACTAATTATACTGTTCACTAAGTAACTAAAGAGAAAGACTACAACTGATGCATATGAAAGCTACTGAGTATCATGTCTGGTATTTACAGAGCGCTTACAAGTGATGGTCAAATGCTTTGAACATTTAATAGTTACTGCTCAAGACTTTCTGTGAGGCTGGTCAGGAACATGAACCTACAAAGTGGCTAAGCAAGAATATCAGTTACAGGGCAAGAAGCTGGAAGTCCAGACTAGAATAAACAATAAACTCTACATAAGAACTACTCTAAGCTCATACTAAGAAATTTATAGTTTAATACACACAAGAACAAGCACTAACATATTAAACAGGGCTGGTGTGCTAAGGACTGCAATGGGTTCAAAGTACCACTTCATGGTCAGAACAAAGACACCATGAACTTGTTGGGGAGGGGGAGAATTTCCCCCCTCTGCCTTTTAGTCCTTATGACTGGACTAGAAGTACAAGAGTAAACTGACACAAGACTAAGGAGAAAAACCAATTTAATATGTGTTCATGGGGAAATTGCAATATGATGCTCAGATCATGAGGCCCAAAGAAATGATCGAACCAGGTACTTTTATACTTTTTAGACAAACTATAAATTTGTGACAAACTGACAGGACAAATAAAGTTAGTGCTCATTAGAAAGGAATCTAAGCCAGGTTTGGGTATTCATTAGGAATCTAAACAAAGTTTGGGCCTCAGTAGTAAATTACTAAAGGCAGTACAAAGCTTGTTTATATAAGCTTTTGACTCTGGATTCTTTTAACTCTGTGATAAGGTTGTCTCTCAACCTTCCGAAGCAAAAAGGGCAGCTATCAAATGGGAGATTCATCTCCTGCTTACAGGGGGATAGAGAGGTCAGGGTTTTCTTTTTGAACAGGCAGTTTCTTAAGTAACTTTAATCAATCAACACGCCATTGTGGGATATCTTGGGGCAGCCTGCCTGGGCCCCCACAGTATCTGGTAATAAGAATTATATGAAGAAAGTTAAAAGATGTAAAATTTCAATTCCAACCAAAGGTCAATATGATTTTTCAGGTAATCTGAAAAGCTGTTTTTGAAGTTTATGTAAGTGGTAGCTAGGATCCTAAAATCAGTGAGAGAGGTGTGCCCAAAGACTTAAATTATACAGCTTTATAACAAGACAGTATGATACTGGCATGAGAGATCCATGGACTAGAAAAGACAATTTGAGTACAGAGAAAAAACTGAAATGGGATCCCAATACGTACAAGAAAATCAATTCTAGATATATCCAGGACTTGAATGTAAGCACAAAAAGTTTAGAAGAAAATCCAGAACTGTTTTCTGACCTCGAGGTTCAGAAGCATTTTTATAAACAAGAGACAAAGAACACTAATCATAAAAGAGACAATTTATACATTCAACTCCTGTGTTCTCATATCTTAATGAAGGGAAAAGATAAGTCACGAATGGGGAATATGATGGACAAAACAGTCACTTCACAAGGAAGATAAACAAAAGGCATATATAAAAATGATTCACCAATCAAAAACTCAATTAGGAATGGGCAAGGATCTGAATAGACATTTCTCCAAAGACATACAAATGTCCACTAAACACATGACAAGATGTTCAATATCATCAGTCATTAGGAAAAGGCAAATCAAAACCACAATGAGATACCACTTTACACCCCCATGATATGTGATAACAGCAAGTGTTGGTGAGGATGTGGATAAATTGGAACCCTTGTATAATACTCGTGGGAATTTATAAAATGGTGTAGTTGCTTCAGAAACGGCATGACAGTTCTTCAAAAGGTTAAACATAAAGTCACCATGTGACCCAACAATTCTACTTCTAGTTATATAACCAAGAGAACTGAAAACATCTGTCCATCAAAAATTTGTACACAAATGTTCACAGCAGCATTATTAATAGCCAGAAAGGGGAAACCCAAATGTCTATCAACCTACGAATGAATGAATAAATGTGGTATATCCATACAACAGAATATTGTTCAGCAATAAAAACTAATGAAGTACTGTGGATGATCCTTGAAAACATTATGCTCAGTGAAAGAAACTAGTCACAGGAAGTCACATGTTTGATTCTATTTAACACAAAATGTCCACAATAGACAAATCTATAGAGACAGAACATAGATTAGTGCTTGCCTGGTGCTGGAAGAGGGAGCAATGAGAGAGTGACTGCTAATGTTTTGGGGGTGATGAGAATGTTCTAAAATTAGATTATGGTGTGGCTGCACAACTCTGTGAATATACCCGAAACTGGTGAATTGTAAACTTTAGTGAAATGTATGGTAAGTGACTTAAGCTATTAGAAAAAAAGATTCACCTTATTAATAAAGAAATGCACTATAGGACTAAATATAATTTTGGTCATCTTTACCCACTAGATTGGCAGAAATTAAGTTGTCTAACGGTTTCATACAGAAAAGGAATTCCTATTCATAGCAGGTGAGAATGTAAGTTAATAGCCATTTTGTAAATTAACTCAGTAATAGTTGTAGAAATGAACATGTGCAGTTCCTGTAACCTTGGTATACACACATGTTCACTGGGAGAGATGTATAAATACTATAGCAGCACTGTTCCTAAAACAACACAAATGTCCACTGACTGACAAGGAAACAGGTAAGTTGTCATGCATTCATACAATGGAATATTAGGCATCTGTGACCAACATGGATCAATCTGGAAACAATGCTGAACTGAAAAAAGTCCCAGATGACATCCAATAGGATGTCATTTTTAAAGCGCGAAACAAAGTCAAAACTAGGTAAGTTGTTTAGGGATATGTACATAATACTTACTAAAAAATAAAAGCCAAAGAATGATAACCATGACATTCAGTAAAGTGATCACTCCCATGGGGCAGGTGAGGGATAGGATGGGGAGGAGCACACTGGTAGACGCACTAGGACCGGGAATAACCGAATTCTTAAATGGGACAAGGGGTTCATGGGTATTTCTTGTATTTCGTAACTAATGTGAGTTACATGTATTCTCTTGAATGAGTATGCTACCTAATAATAAATGGTAGTAGATTTGGACATATCAATGAGTAAGAGTCACCATATGCCTAAAATATTTTAGTACTGATCCTTCCAAACTTCTCTATGCTTAAACATATTCAAATACATTTTTAATAGAGAAGAGATGCTGTTGTAAAACCTCCTTTTCTCCCTATAGTATGTGACAGGCATCTTTCCAAGTCAACATATACGGATCTATATCATTTAGTGTTGGTTTAATATTCTATTGTTTAATTGTGCAGCAATTTAACCAATTCCCTACTGGACATTTAGGTTTTCCATTTTCTTCTATTAATACTATTTGTACATTTTTTATATTTAGCTCTGTGCAGTACCAGGCACATAATTAGGTACTTGAATATTTTTTGAATGAATTTTGTTTTCTTAAAATAAATTCCTAAATGGGACTGCTTGATGTGTGTATTCTGAAGTGATATGTTTTGTTAAATTAGCTTTGTGATAGCTTATACCGATTACACTCTTATGAACAGAGTCTATGTAGTTCGCATTTTCTCAGACTTCTGCAAATACTGGGTATTAATCCTTTTAATCTCTGCCAGTTATACAGGAGATAAAGGCCTCCTTCGGTTAAACATTTCTTTGGCACTGACAATCTTTTTGCATTTACTTTGGCCATTTTTAATTCCTCTATGAGTTGGTTAGTTACTACTTCTTTTGCCCATTTTTCTATTAAGATATTAATAGTTGCTTTCTAAGAACTCATCCATTAGGATTTATTAACCTTTTCCACAAAAGTTGTAAATATTTTCCCAATTTATCACCTGTCTTAACCTTGTTTATGATGATTTTTTTTTTGGGGGGGGGATGAGCAGAGAAAGGAAGGATATAGACTCTTTATACGTGGTCCAGTCTTTTTTTAAAAGAAAACTTCTTGCTACAGATAAAAGAAAAATTCTATTATCTGTTCCCCAAATTTAACAGTTTTAAGATTTAAATTTTTAAGTCTAAATTTACACAACCTGGAATTTATTTCAGAATCTTGGCTCAGACCTGATAGAGGGGTTTATACTCACCAAAATTGGCAATAAAGACATCCCATCCATCTGTGTCTTATTCAGGTTATAGCCAGCAATGTCCAAAATAGTAGGACCCAAGTCAATGTTGGCAACAAGCATCTATGAACATGAGGGAAAAAACAAGCAATGTAGAAAATTTGGTCTCGTTTTCCTTTTCTATCTATACTTTCTTCCCCCCACACCACCCATGAGACAAATAGCACTTCTTTTGTACAGCCCATATTTACTTAGGTCTTATTGGTTCATATATTCAAATATAACTATAATAATTTAAAAAAAACAAAACAAAGGCATAAAGGGTTATAATATATGCCCCTGGGGAGTTATATACTTATTCTACCCATATTGTTATTGATCAAAACATTTTTTAAAACTCCACAGGGATTGCCTGTAGTCTGTTATGAATCATGAGAAAAATGTTGGTCTAATTAT
This sequence comes from Pteropus vampyrus, assembly GCF_000151845.1. Taxonomy (NCBI): domain Eukaryota; kingdom Metazoa; phylum Chordata; class Mammalia; order Chiroptera; family Pteropodidae; genus Pteropus; species Pteropus vampyrus. The sequence goes on from NW_011888790.1 coordinate 1,143,654, forward strand.
TTTATACAAAGTGTTTTACAACTTGATTACTCTTATTCATTTAAATTTGACTTCAAAGGAACTCCTGACATTTTCAAAGACCTCAAAGGTTAAATACTTGCCACCAAGGAAGATATAACTCTTCAGTTTTTCAAAGTGACAACATTGCTAAAAAATTATTTGTAATAAGCTTTGAACACTGGAGAAAACTTATTTCCACTGTGCATCAATAAGTTTCCTTTAAGAGCACAAAACTTAGATGTTTTAAACAAATATTCTAGAAATTAAATATAACTGCTTAATGTGTTATATTACATGTATTCTCTTGTATTTATACATCTGCATTTAAACGTTGCCTATTTCCTTGGTTCGTGAGACTATTTTCCTTCTGCATACAATGCCTCTTCAGGACTCAAATAAGCACAGTCCAAGAGAAACATAATAGGACCACATATGTAATTTAAAATTATTTAGTGACCACATTAAAGTTAAAAAAGGGGAAACTGTACCTATTTTAACCTGATATATAAAAATATTACTATTTCAACATGTAAGCAATACAAGAAAATTAATGAGATTTTACTTTTTTGCTTTTGAACCAAGTCTTTGAAATCTGGTATTTTAAACAAGTATTTTAAATAGTCTCGATTTGGACTATTTCATATATGTTTTGGTTCAACAGCCACATGTGGCTGGTGGCTATTGTAGTGGACAGTGCAGGCCTATGTAGAACCTAAGCATACACATGGAAGTCACTTTGGTCATAGGCTAGGAAAAGCTTTAGAGTGGTGAAGGCAATCCACCAGGGAGACAGGGGGAACTTATGTTTACCAAGCACCTATTCTGTACCAGTACTTAGTATTTATCCTCGTTTAAGCCTCACCACAATCCTATGATGCAGTATTTCCCCCATTTTATGCATAGGAAATAGAAGTAACTGAAACAAAGTCAACAGCTTATAAATATAAAAGCTATCATTTACTCAAAGGAAGTAACAGTCTTCAAAATTGTTGAGAAAACTTATATCATCTTAGGAGAGGCCAAATGGGGATTAAAAAAAATACCCTACTGTCTATAGCCATGCCACCCTGAACAAGCCCGATTCTGTCTGATCTTGAAAGCTAAGCACGGTCGGGCTTGGTTAGTACTTGGATGGGAGACCACCTAGGAGGACCAGGTGCTGTAGGCATAAAATATAAAAACTAAGGCATTGTAAGCTGACAAGGTCCTTGCAATCTGTGAGGTCAACCAAGGGTTGCCTCGCCTAAAAAACAACAAAAACGAAAAATATCCTACTACTAATCCTCGTACTTTTAATTAAAATGAAAACAAAAACAAAACCAAAAAAACACCATAGTACAGACATGAAAGGCAAGAAAACATCTTCAGACCACTGCCAGGCTTCCTGATAGCTAAGAAGGCAGTGATATACAGATCCTGGCCTGAATTAGTGTAATTCTGCAGCTGTCAGAAATGACAACTCAGTGTCAGGCAGCTCATGGGAAAAGCAATCCATATGTTACGAGGAGGAAAAGAAAACCCCACAACAACGTCTCTAGAGACCTAGGTTAGAGATATCTTGCCTAGTTCCGAGTCCCCTGGGCAGACCAAGCAGCTTGGAATAATGCAACAAGAATGAGTATGAATATGGAAGAGATCATGTCAAGAGAGAAGAGACAAGGAGAAACATGACGTACAGAATCAGATTAAGGCAACAAGACCCTAATGTGTGACTAACAGATCTTCAGTGATGATCAGAATATTAACAAAGTGAAGCCAAGTCCACAGGTATTACTAATATGTCCATGGCAGTTATATAAAGACAAGGGTAAACGGCAAAATAATAAAACCCAGAGATATAAAATGTTGATTGCCTGTCTTACTAGGAATTAAGGGCCATCAGCTGCCTGATGGGAGGCTCTCCATAATAGTGGTTTGCTCTATGGGGGAAAGGGAAAAGCTCTGTAA
>NW_011888790.1:1145650-1147863 GCF_000151845.1 Pteropus vampyrus
CAGGCTTCCTGATAGCTAAGAAGGCAGTGATATACAGATCCTGGCCTGAATTAGTGTAATTCTGCAGCTGTCAGAAATGACAACTCAGTGTCAGGCAGCTCATGGGAAAAGCAATCCATATGTTACGAGGAGGAAAAGAAAACCCCACAACAACGTCTCTAGAGACCTAGGTTAGAGATATCTTGCCTAGTTCCGAGTCCCCTGGGCAGACCAAGCAGCTTGGAATAATGCAACAAGAATGAGTATGAATATGGAAGAGATCATGTCAAGAGAGAAGAGACAAGGAGAAACATGACGTACAGAATCAGATTAAGGCAACAAGACCCTAATGTGTGACTAACAGATCTTCAGTGATGATCAGAATATTAACAAAGTGAAGCCAAGTCCCCAGGTATTACTAATATGTCCATGGCAGTTATATAAAGACAAGGGTAAACAGCAAAATAATAAAACCCAGAGATATAAAATGTTGATTGCCTGTCTTACTAGGAATTAAGGGCCATCAGCTGCCTGATGGGAGGCTCTCCATAATAGTGGTTTGCTCTATGGGGGAAAGGGAAAAGCTCTGTAAGTTCCAGTACACATGGAGAGACACTAAGATTTGGCACAAGTACCATAAACACCATCCCAGGACTCTTTCATCTATGATAGCCACAATAATCACATCACCCCTAAAAATAATGGACAAATTCTCTTCCCTTCTAGGATTTTGTTGGACTAATAAGTAGAGAGTCTCAAAATGTCACAAGATGAGAGACTTCTAGTGAATACCAAGTATAAAGTATTAACAATTATATCTATCTCTGGTTTTTACACAACCAAGAATTAGAATAGATACTATAGGTCTATTACCATAATGACTTTTAGAAATCTTAGTGTTTTAAGTTTCTAAAATGGTACAGATGCTCCTTGACTTATGATGGGGTTATATCCTGAAAAACCCATCATAAGTTGAAAATATCAAAAACTGAAAATGCACTTAATATGCCTAACTTACCAGGCATCATGGCTTAGCCTAGCTGGCTTCTACTGAATGTGTGTCACTCTTGCCCCATCATAAAGTCTGAAAATTCTAAGTCAGAACATTGTAAGTTGGGGACTGTCTGTACTGGTTTTACCATGAAGTATGAACTCAAAGATCTACTTATGGATTGGAACTGAAAAAGCTTTGACAAGACCAAAAGTAGATTATTTCATAAATCATAGCCTCATAGTTTATTTAGGAATGTCCCTGGGATTTAAAACATAGACATTCTGATGAAATAAAAGCCCCTAAAAAACTCTGGAGCATGAAATCAAGGGATATCATGCCTTGAATCTGCTTATTTTTTAGCTCTGGAAAAATGACAGTGCTGCAGAATTACTGAAAAGAATAAGAGGGCTCTTAGGAAGATACATTGGGTTTCCAAACAGACATTTAAAAGCCCTGATGTTAAAGAATTCATTTAAGCCTTGATGTTAAAGAATTCAAAGCACATCAGAGAGCACCCAAATCCATTTACTGGAAAGCACTGGAACTGCATGAGAAAGCAAAGAACTCCCCACATCTTGGGCTGCTTCATCCGGATTTGCTCCTCAGTCCCAGCTTCTCTAACAGGAAGAAGCCATGGTGTCTTCTAGTTACACTTCAGAATGTGCACTTAACAGTCTCCCAGTTTCGCACAGGGAAACCAATGCTTATTTTATCCAAAGTATTAAAGCCAACATGTGGTCTTCCTGACTCCCAATTCAGTTCTATTTCTCTTGGATCATGCTGTGTCATTTTAATTATCCTACTAATCTTTTCCTTTCTTAAAACACGTTTGAAGAATGTCTATCACCAAATTGAAAGTTAGAATAATTTCTAGCCAGAGGAGAAAACCTCGACAGCCAGTCTTTGGCAACTACACATACCACCTGCCCTTGTTCTCCCAAAGAGCCAACACGAAGCTAAATCCACTGGTCAAACATGTCCTTGTTTTTGCCATTAGGCTGCTGACAGCTCAGTTCATTATGCCAAACTCACAACCCTATGCCACTCACAAAGAACAAATGGCACTGAGACAACTGCTGCCAACACATGACGAATCACCCACCATCTCTGACATTCTTGTGCTAGATGAAAGCCAAGACATTTCATACTTCTCAAACTATATCTGTCAGCACATTGTAAAAAAACCATGAATTTTAAGAATAGACACAGTTCATTTTCAGTCCTGGTTCTGCCATTTACT
>NW_011888790.1:1147913-1183014 GCF_000151845.1 Pteropus vampyrus
AATAAGAGGGCTCTTAGGAAGATACATTGGGTTTCCAAACAGACATTTAAAAGCCCTGATGTTAAAGAATTCATTTAAGCCTTGATGTTAAAGAATTCAAAGCACATCAGAGAGCACCCAAATCCATTTACTGGAAAGCACTGGAACTGCATGAGAAAGCAAAGAACTCCCCACATCTTGGGCTGCTTCATCCGGATTTGCTCCTCAGTCCCAGCTTCTCTAACAGGAAGAAGCCATGGTGTCTTCTAGTTACACTTCAGAATGTGCACTTAACAGTCTCCCAGTTTCGCACAGGGAAACCAATGCTTATTTTATCCAAAGTATTAAAGCCAACATGTGGTCTTCCTGACTCCCAATTCAGTTCTATTTCTCTTGGATCATGCTGTGTCATTTTAATTATCCTACTAATCTTTTCCTTTCTTAAAACACGTTTGAAGAATGTCTATCACCAAATTGAAAGTTAGAATAATTTCTAGCCAGAGGAGAAAACCTCGACAGCCAGTCTTTGGCAACTACACATACCACCTGCCCTTGTTCTCCCAAAGAGCCAACACGAAGCTAAATCCACTGGTCAAACATGTCCTTGTTTTTGCCATTAGGCTGCTGACAGCTCAGCTCATTATGCCAAACTCACAACCCTATGCCACTCACAAAGAACAAATGGCACTGAGACAACTGCTGCCAACACATGACGAATCACCCACCATCTCTGACATTCTTGTGCTAGATGAAAGCCAAGACATTTCATACTTCTCAAACTATATCTGTCAGCACATTGTAAAAAAACCATGAATTTTAAGAATAGACACAGTTCATTTTCAGTCCTGGTTCTGCCATTTACTGTGTGACCTTGGTAATATCCATTCTAACGTGGATATTCTAACGTGGATGTCTCCCAATATATGTTAAGGACTGGGTATTCTGAGCTTAGATAGTGCCCCTCTTCCAGGAACTCCTAAATTAAAAACGACAAACTCAGTAGGGTGTGATAAGTGTGAGGCCAGCTGGGAACATGGGAGGGGCACCTACTCCATGTGGTGGTAAGGGGCTGTATTGACTTCCCAGAGGGGACCCCTAAACTGAAGCCTTACAGGACAATTAATGTAGACTGGTGAAAGGGGCACTGAATGGGCATTCCACACAAAAGGAACAGTCAGTCATAGAGAGGAAGGAAGTGAGAAAGATAGTTCACTCAGGAAGTGAAGATAGTTCAGTACATGTGCCACCTTCTGTCTCTTGAACAAGCCAAGCTCATTCTTAATTTGTGCCATCACATTTACTGTTCTGCTCAGAACACCCTCTCACAGATGCCTGTATGATTAAATCCTTCTTAACATCCAGGTCTCTGCTCAAATGCCTCAGAGACTTTCACTGATAACTGTCCTTAAAGTATCTGGCTCTCCCTGACACAGAGAATTAAGAACTGATTTCTCCTGATTGTTCATTGCTGTGTATCCAAGACTCTTGGCATACTGTGCTGGAACAAGAAAAGACTTAATAAATACTTGTCTGAGCTACAGTGTAATGGTTAAGTATATGGACTCTGGAGCCATACTGATCAAGTTCAAATACAGGACTCTGATACTGTTTAGCTATATGATCTTGGGCAAATCATTTAACTTCCGTATCTTATTCTGTACCTCGGTTTCCTCATCTATAAAATAAGGCTAATAATATCTATATTTCATAAGGCCCCAAAACTGGCACAAATGGTGGCTGGCCTTTCCCACTGTAGCTCCAACCAAACAGTCCCAACCATGGCAAAACTGGCGGCCAGTCCCAGCTAGCGTAACAGCCTGTCCCGAGTGCATCCAAGCCTGACACAAGCATCAATGAACTGCAGCTCATAACGTAGGTCCTGCAAGTGACTGCAAGCACAGCGAAGTGCCTGAGCCCGCACTGGTGCTCTGCCCAAGAGGCTCCAGATCCAATGTACCCTGCAGCCAACTTCACACTGCTCTGGAGTCCCACCCAAGTGGCTCCATAAACAATACACCGCATAGGAGGTCTTGGCTGGAACTGGGGCCCTGCTAGAGTGACTCCCGTTCTACAAGGTCAGCCTATACACAACAGCTTATTCACTGTAGTTGCAGCTAGTGCTCACACCCACCACTGTGCCAGCAGCAATTAAGGCCCAATTATAACAGAAGGGCACACACAACCCACATAGGGGTCACCTGGCTCAGGTGACCAGGAGGACTGTGTTACTGGGTCCCACATGACATCTTCTACATAAGACATTCTTTTAAGACCAGGAATGTAGTGGATCTGATAAATAAAAACAAACAGAGCCAAAATGAGAAGACAAAGAAATATGTTCCAAATGAAAGAAGAGGATAAACTCCAGAAAAAGACTAAACGAAACAAAGATAAGCAACCCACTGGACAAAGAGTTAGAAACAATGGTCATCAAACTCAGGAGAATACATGAACTCGGTGAGAACTTGAACAAAGAAATAGAGAATATAAAAAAAAATTTAGAACTGAAGAATAAAATAACCACAATGAAAAAATAAACTAGAGAACATCAACATTAGATCAAGTGAAGCAAAAGATCAAATCAGTGATCTGAAAGATAAGTAGTGGAAAACATCCAAATGGAACAGCGAAAAGAAAAATGAGAGTAGTTTAAGGGATTTCTGGGACACCATTGAGCATACCAACATTTGCATCATAGAGGGTCCAGAAGGAGGACAGAGAGAAAGGAACAGAAAACTTATTTGAAGTAATAATGATTGCAAACTTCTCTAACCTAGTGAAGGAAACAGACATCCAAGTCCAGGAAGCCTAGAGAGTACCAAACATAATGAACCCAAAGAGGCTCACGAAAAGACACATCATAATTAAAACGCTAAAAAGTTAAAGAATCGTAAAAGTAGCAAGAGAAAAGCAGCCAGTTACATACAAGGGAGCCCCTATAACTATATGTTGATTCTTCAACGGAAACTTTGCAGGCTGATGGGAATGGCACAATATATCCAAAGTGATAAAAGGAAAAATTTATAACTAAGAATACTATACCCAGCAAGGTTATCATTCAGAATTGAAGGAGAGAGAAAGAATTTCCCAGACAAGCAAAAGCTAAAGGAGTTCATCACCACTAAACTGGCATTACAAGAAATGTTAAAGGGGCTTTAAGTGAAAATAAAAAGGCCAAAGCTAAAATAATACAAGAAAAAAAATTTCACTGCAAAAAGTAGTCGATTAAATAATTATAAGGCTAATATAAAGATTAGAAGACAGAAGTAGTTAAGATCGTGTAAATACAACAAATTAAGAGATACACATACATGATACAAAATATGACAAAAACAAACGTGGGGAAGGTAAGTAAAAAATGTAATGCACTATAGGCAGTGAACACACAATGCAATGTATATGCCTTATTGTTGAATTGTACACCTGAAACTTACTGGATTTTGTTAACCAATGTCACCATAAAAAAAAAAAAAAAAAAATGCAGCTCACTGCCAGTGTTAATTTTACATAAACATGCTCTTTGAGGCCAAAGCAAATCTGACTGGTTTTCGATGTGAAAATAAAATATAAAAACTGAAAAAAAAAGTAATGCTTTTAGAATATATTTGAACTTAAGCAACCATCAATTTCAAACAGACTGCTATAAACATAGGTTGATATATCTGAATCACATGGTAATAACAAACCAAAAACCTATGATATACAAAAAAATAAAGAGAAAAGAATCTAAACATATCACTATAGAAAGTCAATGTACAAGAGAAGACAGCAAGAAATAGAGACCCACAAAACAACCAGAAAATAATAAAATGACAATAAATAAGCATTTATAATTACTTTAATTGTAAATGTACTGAATACTCCAAAAGACAGAAAGTGGCCTAATGGATAAAAAAACAAGACCCATACATATGCTGCCTAGAAGAGACTTATTTCAGAAAGATACAGAGACTGAAAGGATTGAAAACAATTTTTCATGCAAACAGAAATAAAAAAAAGCTGGGGTAGCAATATATCAGACAAAATAGACTTTAAGACAAAGGCTGAAAAAGATGGCACGGCCATGAATCATAAGGAGCAAGACAAAATCAGATAGTATATGAGTTTGCAATATAGTTGCTTGCAGTAAATGAGTGTAAACAAAAAATAAAACACACACACACACAAAATAAACAAAATAAAGGCTGTAACAAGAGACAAAGAAGGGCACTATGTAACGATAAAGGGACCAATCTAATAAGAGAATATAACTCTAGTAAACATCTATACACCCAATGTACAGATGCACTCAATGTATAGGAGCCCCTACCTGCATAAAGCACATATTAACGGACATAAAGGGAGAGGTCACAGTACTATAATCATAGTAGGAGACTTTAAAACCCTACTTACATTAATGAATATATCATCCAGACAGAACATTAATAAGGAAACAATGGCCTTAAATGATACATTAGACCAGATAGATTTAATCGGTGTTTTAAAGCATTTCACCCCAAAGCAGAATATACATTATTTTCAAGCACACACGGAACATTTTTCAGGATAGACTACTTGTCAGGCCACAAAGCAAATATCAATAAATTTTAAAAGATTGAAATCATATTAAGCATCTTCTTCGACAATGGTATGAAACTAGAAAACAATTATAAGGAGAAAACTGGAAAGAACACAAACACATAGAGGCTAAATGACACTACTAAACAATCAATGGGTTAACAAAGAAATCAGGGAGAAAATCAAAAGATATCTTGAAACAAATGAAAACACAAAGACCCCAAATCTGAGACATAGCCAAACCAGTTCTAAGTGGGAAATTCATAGCAATATAGGCCTATCTCAAGACATGAGAAAAAATTCCGAACAATCTAACCTTATCCCTAAAGAAATTAGGAAAGAATGAACAAAGCCCAAAGTGAGAAGGAAGGAAATAAGGATCAGAGTGTAAATGAAATAGAGATTTAAAAAAAAAAAAAAAGATCAATGAAACTAAGAGCTAGTTCTTTTAAAAGATAAACATTGATAAATCTTTAGCCAGACTCATCAAGAAAGCCCAAATAAATATCAGAAATGAATGAGAAGTGACAAGTAACACCACAGAAATAAAAAGGATTATAAGAAAATACCACAATCTTATGCCAATAAATTGGACAACCTGGAAGAAATAGATAAATTCCTAGAAACATACAATCTTCCAAGACTAAATTAGGAAGAAACCAGAAAATCTGAACAGATAACTCCTAATAAAATAAAATCAATAATCAAAAGACTCCCAAAAAACAAAAGCTCTGGACCAGATGGCTTCATAGGTGAATTCTACCAAGCAAAGGATTAATACCTACCCTTCTCAAACTACTCCAAAATAGTGAAGAGGAGTGAAGGCTCCCAAAATCATTCCAGAAAGCCAGCATTACCCTGATACCAAAATGAGACAAAGACACCACAAAAAAATAAAAATACAGGCCAATGTCCCTGATGAACACTGATGCAAAAATCCTCAAAATATTAGTAAACCAAATTCAGCAATACATTAAAAAGATTATACACCATAATCAAGTGGTATTTATTGCCAAGATGCAAGGTCAGGTCAATATCCTCAAATCAATCAACATGACACCACATAAATAACATGAAAGATAAAAATCATATAATCTTATCAACAGATGCAGAAAAAGCATTTGACAAAATCCAACACCTATTTATGTTAAAAACTCTCAGTATGGTGGGACTAAAGGAAATATACCTCAATATAATAAAGGCCATATATGACAAATCCAGAGCTAAGATCATACTCAATGATGAGAAGCTGAAAAGCTTTTCCTCTAAGATCATAAACAAGATAAAGATACCCACTCTCACTTTTTTCCTTTTTTAACGTAGTATTGGAAATCCTAGCCACAGCAATTAGACAAGAAATAAAAAGCACTCAAATTGGAAAGAAAGAAGTAAAACTATCACTATTTGATGATGACATGCTATTATATATAGAAAACCTGAAAGATTCCATCAAAAAACTGTTAGAATAAATGAATTCAGTAAAGTTGCAAGACACTAATTAATATTCAGAAATGTTTTGCTTTACACACTAATAATGAACTATTACAAAGAAATTAAGAAAACAATCCTATTTACAATTGTATCAAAAAGAATAAAATACCTAGGAATAAATTCAATGACAGAAGTAGAAAATTTGTACTTTGAAAACTGTAAGACACCAATGAAAAAAAAATAAAGACGACACAAATAAATGGAAGGATAGACTGTTGTAGTGGACTGAAAGAATATCATTAAAATGTCCATATTATCCAAATCGATCTACAGATTCAATGTAATCCCTATCAAAATATCAGGGGCAATTTTCACCGAACTAGAACAAATCCTAAAATTTATATGGAACCACAAAAGACTCCAAAGAGCCAAAGCAATCTTGAGAAAGAACAAAATTAGAGGTATCACGCCACCTGATATCAAACTATACTACAAGGCTACTGTAATCAAAGTAGTATAGTACTGGCACAACAACAGACATATCTATTAATGGAACAGAATAGAGGGCCCAGAAACAAATCCATACTTATATTGTCAATTAGTGTATGATAATGGAGGCAAGAATATACAATGAGGTAAGGACAGTCTCTTCAGTAAATGATGCTGGGAAAAATGAACACATACATACAAAAAAAATTTAAACTAGATCATTTCCTTACACCATATACAAAAATAAACTCAAAATGGATTAAAGTCTTATACGTAAGACCTAAAACCATAAAACTCCTAAGAGAATATAGGCAATAAACTATTTGGTGTTAGTTTTAGCAATATCTTTTTGGATATATGTCCTAGGGCAATGATAACAAAAGCAAAAAAAAGAACAAATGAGACTATATCAAACTAAAAATCTTTTTTTGCACAGCAGAGGAAACCATTAACCAAACAAAAAGGCAACCAACTGAATAGGAAAAAATATTTGCAAATAATAAATCCAGTAAGAGGTTAATATCCAAAATATATAAAGAACTCATACAACTCAACATCAAAAAAATTCAAACAATCCAATTTAAAAATGGGCAGAGCACCTGAGTAGACATGTCTCCAAAGAGGACATATAGATGGCAAACAGGCACAATAAAGATGCTCAACATAATGAATCATAAGGGAAATGCAAATCAAAACCACAATGAGATATCGCCTCATACCTGTCAGAATGGCTATTATCAGTAAATCAACAAACAGCAAGTATTGATGAGGATGTGGAGAAAAGGGAACCCTCATGAACTGCTGGTAAGATGGGAAACTGGTGCAGCCATAATGGAAAACAGTATGGAGGTTCCTCAAAAAAATTAAAAGTAGAACCACTATATAACCTAGCAATACCACCTGTGGGTATTTATCTGAAAAAAATCCAAAACACTAACTCGAAAAGATATATGCACCTTTATGTTCATTGCAGCATTATTTACCATAGCCATGATATAGAAGCAACTTAGGTGTTCATCAACAGATGACTAAAGAAGGTACGTATGTATATACAGTGGAATATTATTCAGCCGTAAAAAGAATGAAATCTGGCCATCTGCAACAACATGGATGGACCTAGAGGGTATTATGCTAAGTGAAGTAAGTCAGACAAATAATGTATGGTTCATTATATGTAGAATCTAAAAAACGAATTAAACAAAAAATCAAAGCAAAAACAAACTCATAGATATGGAGAACAAACTAGCGGTTGCCAGATAGAATAGTGATGAAGGGAGGAGCAAAAAAGGTAAAGGGGATTCAGAAATATAAACTGCCAGTTATAAAGTTAGTCATGGGGATGTAAAATACAGTCTAGGGAATATAGCCAATACTATAAAAACTACATATGGTGCCCAAAGGATACTAGACTTATTGTGATCACTCTGTAAGATATATGAATGTCTAATCACTATGTTGTACACCTGAAACTAATATATATTGTATGTAACTATAATTTAAAATAAATAAAAAGACAAAAGCTATTCGTGTTGAAATATATATATATATATATATATATACATACACACACACACACGCACATATATATATATACACATATATATGTGTATATATATATATATGAAGCGGGATACAGTTAATGGCGGGGGCAGGAGTTTAGAAAAAGTCACTGTTTCCAAGACTTATTAATAAAATACACTTAAAAGATTTTAAGCCAATCACCTTTTTTCCTTCATAGGAAGAGAAATCTAAGCGGCCTCCTTTCTGGAGGAACTAGCTTTCTTTTCTCAAGCAAGTGCTACCTATAAACAGAATCATTTGTCAGGCACCTACCTTGCTTGTCTGATTTAGTTTGATCCCAGGTCCTCGAACCAACAGTGGAACTTTGATATCAAACTCATATAGCTGCCTTTTGTCTATTGGCAAAGAAAACTGTCCTGAAAACAAAACACATAGGGTAACGAGGAGCCAAGATAGAAGTATCACTCATGCATTTGTTCATTTAATAATCAAAACAACTTTGTTCTACTAAATTATGGTGTTTTAATAGGAAGCTTAAATTTGCCTGAGCATCTTATTACTATAAGGCAGGATGAACAATTAGTTCGTCTTCTTTAAATAAATGCCTAGGTGGATTCCCTGGTCTAATATAGCAAAAATTAAGCAAAAAGAAAGACTGGAAAGTACTGAAACACAAAGATAATTTATGTATGATACTCGACTTGATCATAATTTAATGAGTTTATTCTAAAAACTGCTAAATAAAGAGACAAAAACATTTATCTGGCCTTTCCTGAATAAACTGCATGTTAAGATAACCAAACAGCTGATGAGAGAAAGTTCTTCCCTGAGGAATTCCAGCTAATAAATGCAAAAGGACAGAGTTAACGAAGTCAACATTTTGCAATTTGAGGGAATGATGGATTTAAGCAACAATCATCAACAGAAGCTTTAGCCACAAAAAGTTCACAGGACAGGCTCCGGCTGATACCACAAGAGCCATCAATCAATATTAATATCCCTAAAGTAAGGCAACCAGATACCACAGGCATCACGAAGTGATGCAATAGGAAGTACACAGCAGCATCACCAACAAAGCATTCTTGCTGAAAATGTAAATTTCTGTTAAGACTCTAGATCTAACTACCAATCTCTAGAAAATGCCAGATATAAACAAGTAAGAACACCACAAGACATCAATTAGCCAAATCCAGAATGTGAGATATTCTACAGGACAAAAGACCAGTTTTTCCAATAAATCAGTGGCAAATGACACTTTAGGACCTGTAAAACCTAAAGGTAACGTGGACTTTTTCTAGATCCTCATACACAATACACTAGTCAGATGCAAAATCAAGTGTTGATGTGTGGAATCACAACGTATGGGGTTTCTTCAAAACTTCACTAAAAAGAAACGGAAGGGTAGAGAGAATTGAAAAGATTGGCCACATGGAGGTTATTTTACTAGTCTCTACTTTGGGTGCTTAAAAATATTCACAATACTACATTAAACGCCCAGTCAATCTGCTCCTATGTAATAAGCAAGCCTCAGGTTAATTCAAGTTTATGAAATTTATAGGTGGGGAAAGAAGACGACATTGCTTTTTAATTACACAGAAGGTCCAAGTAGAAAGGATGAAAGTCAAGGGCATTGGGCTGACTTATACTGCAGTTTGGAAAAGAAAAAACAAAACAAAAACCACTCATACATATACATACACATACACATACACACACACACACACACACACACAAATCAAAATAACTAATTTCACAATTTCATAAGAGTTTTTCCCACAAGACAACCTTCTCTTGGTTTTCCTGTGGAAAGTATCTTACCTCTATTCTCTAAGATCTACTTGTCCTTGAAATCTAATTCAGTTTACCTCCTCCTTAAATCCTGCCTCCAACCCATCAAGCCTACTCTGCTCCTGACTCCTAGAATATCATGTAATTTAGCATATAATGTAGCAAATAATGAAACATGGTCTCTCCATGTGGGAATGAGTTGGCCCTTAACCAGAGGGGTCCTGAAGGGAAGACCCTCCCTCTGGTCTCTCCACTGCTATAAAAGGTCTAGAGCTCCTGCCATTGCTACTGGTTGGGTGGGAAAAAAAAAAAGACACCTTGCAAAGGTCACAGGAGTACCTAACCATGCCCCTTACCTGTGTGATAGCCATTGTCCGAGGTATAAAAGATGTAAGTGTTGTTGAGCTCCCCATTGAACTCCAACCTCTTGACCAATTTCTCCACAAGGTCATCAACTGAGAGTAGAGTTTGCCACCTGGATGTGGACAGCAATAGGACCTCAGAAACGTGGCTGAAGGACACCCACAAAACCTCTAAAGCATTCTCTCCAAACACTCAAATCCCAAATATTTCCTTTCCTCAGACGCCCTCATTGCAAAAAAACAGATTAGAAAAATTCAGAATATAGTTAGTTCATTCCAACTTTAACTGTTTCCAAAGAAATAACTAAGGCTTTTTATTACCAGTTAGCTTTATTACTACCACTGGTGATGAGAGTAGAGACAACTGGAAGGGAAAGTTGTCAATTCAGTACTGAGTAATACAGATTAATTCAGATAGACCTGTGCCACAACAGTGTTTACTGGTCTAACCTAGGGGTTGGCAAACTATAGCTAGGGGCCAAAGCCTGCCCATTACCCATTTTTTCAGTTTTTAAATTGTGGTAAAAAACAAAAAATTTATCATCTTAGCAATTTTTAAGTGTACAGGTCAGTACCATTAAGTATATTCACATAGTGAAACAGGTTTCCAAAACTTCTGCAAATCTGAAACTTCGTACCATATTAAATGACAACTCAGTTTTTATACACACGCAGTTTTATTGGAACACTGCCATGCTCATTCACTCACATATTACCTAGAGCTGCTTTTGTTCTCCTACAGCAGAGCCAAACAGCTGCAACAGAGAAATGATCTGCAAGCCTATAATTATTTACTATCTGGCCTTTTACAGAAAAAGCTTGCCAACCCCTGGTCTAAAATATACACCTTTAAGAGAAAGTAATGGATTTTTAAAAAATGACTTAAAAGAATGTCTTGAAAATTCCAAACAGCAAAGGTAAATATTTTGCTCTGGTCTAAGCCTTTGGGTCTTATGCAAATATTGAGGGGACTGATCTCTAACAAAGCTACTTTTTCTTTAAATGGAGAAAACTTTTTTCTTAATCAAATGGCTCCAGTTTGCAATATGTTTTAATGAAGCAAAAAAATGGATTATTTAATTAGTTGTGGGGCCCAAAGGCCACCTCATACACCTGAATGTTAAGGAATCTCTGCTTCTGAGGCAGCAGATCCCCTATGAAAGAGTCTCCTCCGTCAACGTGATTTTGTCTCAAGGATAACCATGTGGTACAGTCCCGTTCATAGGCTGATTTGGAGGGTCCTCAAAGACCATCCAGATTGAGAATATAGCAGCTTGTCTATGGCCATGACACCCTGAACAAACCCGATCCCGTCTGATCGCCGAAGCTAAGCAGGGTTGGGCCTGGTTAGTACTTGGATGGGAGATCACCTAGGAAGACCAGGTACTGTAGGAGTAAAAAATAAAAAAAAGGGGATCTTAAGACGACAAGTTCCTTGCAATCTGTGAGGTCAACCAAGGGTTGCCTGGCCTAAAAAAGAAAAAAAAAAAAAAAAGAGAGACTATAGCGGCTCTTACCTTTTCCTAAATGCATTATCTAAAAACTGTATTGAAGAATTAGTCATTGGGGTCTTGGCTTGCCTAATTAACCAGTGCTTGTTCTAAAATTTCAAAGAAAAAAAATGTTAACACTGAGTCATCCAGTCAAATAATCTACTAGAGTAGATAATTAAAAGGATTTTACACTTTAGCAAAAACTAACTGGAACCTGTTCAAGCTATTTTAGACTTTCTCTCTTCCTCATTTCCCTCCCATGTTCCCAAAAATATTTTCTGTAGATTATCACTCATTCCTTAGATTTTTCCTTTGTCAACAGAATTGATAAGCATTAATAAGAGATTTAGTGAGAGATAAGGAGAAACTACTGGCTCAAAGGAGATTAAATTTTTAACTGAGTCTCTGCTTTGGGTCTACTACCCAAACTCCAAAAGGATAAATATTAACTTTATTTTCCTCTAAGTTTTGCCTAATAAGTCCACATTTTATTGCTTTCTATTTTCTTACCCAAGATAGCCATCATCCCAAACCTTGGGGAAAATCTTGTCACTAAAACTTCAAGTCTAAATCTGGAGGGTTCTTCTCATTTAAATTAAAAAATCAAATTTTTAATAAAACAAAAACATTGTCATACACCATTCTCTTCTTCCTTCCTGTTCTTAAAATCCTAAGCTACTATCTCCCAAACTATGATCCTCAAAGTGTTCTTTAGTTAATATGTTTGAGAAATGCTGTTATAGCATATCCTCCTGTTGAAAATTCATGTTGGAATCTGAATAACTGAAATATCCTATAGCAGAGTGACTTATTTAATCTAAAGTTTATAAACTTACGTGGTCCTGAGAACTTCTATCAATTTCTTCTGGAACACAATTTGAGATGGCCTTCTAGTTTAAAACTTAGTTCACTCAGCTTTAAAAATCATACTTAATAAGTGCATGCTTACAATATTCCAGGCAATATGCTAGATGTTTCTATGTACTTTAATCCATATAGCAGTCACCTTGAGGATTAGGATCTCCCACTTTAGATAGAAAAATAAGTTAGCATCTACCTCATGGTTAGGTCATTTAGCCAGAAAGTAGTAGTGCTGAGACTAGCTCCAAGACTCATTCTTTCCACCAACTCATAAGCAATTAAGATTTCTGAGTAAGAGGTATGAAGTAGTAGAGGCCTTCTGCATTTGAACCAGTGCCAATACCCTGTGCCAAGGGAAGGATAAGTAACTGGCATATGAGGCAAATATATAGGTTGTAGCTCTTATGTTACCTTATCTATCTCACCATTCAACTTCCCTTCCCAACAATATTGCACTGTGTCACCCCTCTTTTTCCTATGCCTCAGGCCTGGTGAGGGCCACCCAGAGTAGGCTGCTGCAGGCCCAACTTGGCCCCAAAAGACATGTCTTAGCCACTGCCAGACAGAGGAGAGCCAGCACAGAGGTTATCAGAAGAGCCTGTAGTCAAGAAAGATGGCATCTCTTTAACGTTCCCTGTGGACTCTCCAGTTGCTCACTGGATATGTGGCAGGAATCTTATCTGTACTTCTGAAGCAAGTTTATACTATCTATTGTACTATAGACAGGTGTAATTAGCTTTAAAAGATCTGGAAGGAAAACCAACTATAAGCTCAAAGGCTCCCTGACTAGTATACAATTAACTATATTGAGTATAGCTTAATTCAAGGATTAAGGGAAGCTACCGTTCCATGAATGTTGAAATTCTTGTTTCTTGGTGCAAAGACATTCTGGAAGGTCTTCTGGTACTGAGGTGCAGCTGTCCAAGGTGAATGAGGCGCTGGAGTGGAGATCATCATGAAGAACGGTTCAGAGTTGGACTTGTAATCCAGGAAGTCCAAGGAGACATTAGCCTGACATATACAAAGATTTGTCATCTCCTACCCTATCCACTAGTTGAGGACTTGATAGATACATGTTCTCTGGTGAACAGAAGGTACAAGGTCCTATTAGCCTTTAACCAATCTTAGCATATAATCTATGTCATGGTCATTTGCAAGCATATTGTTGGAACAAATATTTGGCTTTTAGGCAATACTTATAAAAACTGAAAAGCACACCATCCTAAAAAAGCAATTAAAATCTTGATGATTTTACATGATCTAAAAATAAAGTGTTATTTCCCATAAGAAATAGTAATTTGGCCATTTTAGTATTAACTTACATTAATGCAGCTTAGAGTATATACATTTGATACCTTAAAGAATATAGTCAATCTAATTCACAACAGAAAAAGGTATATTACTTTATTCTTACAAAAATGTGTAGAGTTGATATCATAAGTTAGGTCAGCTAAAGTAGCTAAGCTAAATCAGTAATATTAAATCCAAGTAAATCACACCAGGGCTTTAATTTATATGGACGTATATTCTATATTTGCTATCTGGAGATACTTTATGAAAATGAAAGCATCCCACACATGCGAATTGTTCTAGTTGATTTAGTATATGTGTTGCCAAAGCAAGCTCTGTTCTAGCTGACTTATAGCCTCATTTATTCCCAATACTAAACTTGAAAGATACTGACTGTATTAATTGCCTATCGTCACTCTGCCTACCAATTTACTCTAGCCTTGTCAGAAATCTGTGGTTTCTCCAACATGCCAGGCAAACTGCTGCCTCAGTGCCCTCACATTTTTCATTCCCTGTCTGTGGCACTCTTTCCCCTGACCTTTACAGTTCACTCTCCTCTCCCTCACGATTTTGTTTAAATATTACCTAAGTAATCCCCATAGCCTGTATCATTTCTCTAACTGATCAGCATCTAACAAAACAACAATGAAGGTGTATGTACATACACATACGTATAAATAAAATCAGCCACTAAAAAGTTACTTTCCGCAGAATCAAAGACTTTGCTTCATTTACTGCTGAATACCTGCTGAATAATAAGTGCTGAAATATTTGGTGAATGAATGCTCTAAGGAGTTATCATTAGGAACACCTTAGACAGGAAAGGGAAGTCCCAAATTCACCCAACTTCAGTATTTTTTTATTAATATATAAATACCCAATGCCTAAAGAACTCCCATCTCCCTATCCTCCAACCCTTATGATGAAGCCGCTATCTTGTAGCTTATGAGTAAAATTGGAGTCAAAAGTAGAAATCCTTACAAAATAAAACCTCTCTGAAGTAATCTCTATAGTCTTAGAGATTAGCTTTGGGAAAAGGGATTTGTTGCTGGGATTTCAAGAACATTAGATCTGAGCCTGGCTTATATACAAAGAAAAATACCCTTAGGAGTTTTTAATCAGTTGGAAATATTCTTTGGCAGTTAGATCAAGTTATTATTCATTCACATTGTCCAAGATGGATAAATATAACTACAGGTTTTCTAGGCAGAGTCTTCAATCAAGTGTGAGCCAAATCTGCAAGGACAGAGCTTCGGTAACTCACCAAAACATCTGTCAGGTAGTCCGCGCTGTAGTTTTCACCATGCTTCCGTGCCTTCCCATTGATAGAGAGGGTATAATTATAGTATTTAGAGTTCTTTTCCTATTAAACAGACAAAAATAAAATTTGTTATGAGGTCAGTACACAAAAGTCAGAAACCATGCTGGGCTAAACTATACTCTGTTTAAAGAGTGATAAGACATTGTAAAAAAGATAATTACTCAGGTCAACATTGGATTTTTCAACTAGCATTTATTAACCTCTAACATAGTTTCAATAATATATCCTACTTAAAAAACAAACAAACCAGGAGTGGGTCAAGTAGAACAGCAAAATGTTGCTAAACCTTCTGTAATGCAAGAAAAGTATCCCACAAAAAAGTGACTCACAAGTCAAAAGACTTTCCTTTAAGGAGATAAAATAGCCAATCACAAAAGTGGACAAGTTATTTCAACGTCAGAGCTAAATCAGAAAGTAAACATATTTTGCATCGGTAGGACTGTATGTAATTGTCACTCACTTCAATAATCACTCACCAAAGCATACCAATAACTCCATCCCAGAGGAACATGTTCTAGACCACCTGCATCTGGAGCTCCATACTGAAAAACAAGAGAAGCAGGGCATTAGAAGTCCTTAGATATGACCAGAGCATAAAGAAACAGGAAACTTTTGGAATCTTTTTACATCAGTCCCTGAAACATAGTTAAGCGCTCACTTTCCCCAAACATATAAACCAGCTAAAAGTAAAGAAAACTATACTCTTAGAAACCTCTGAAGCAATAGTTAGCAAACTATGGTCAATGGGCCAAATCTAGCCTGTCTACTGTTCTGTATGGCCAGCAAGCTAAGAATTTTTTTCCAGCCATTTAAAAATATAAACACAAATCAAAAGAGGACCATTTTGTGACATGCAACAGATAACGTGAAATTGAAATTGCAGTGATGATACAGTTTTATTGGAACATAGCCACATTCATTAGTTTACATGTCTATGGCTGCTTTCAGGCCACAATGGCACAGCTGAATAGCAACAAGAGAGATATATTGTCCTGTAAAGCCTAAACTATTTACTTCTAGCCCTATATAGAAAAAGTCCACAGGGCTCATTTGCTGAACTACTGAGAGCATGACCTGTGGCTAACAGCGAAACTAATCCAACTATGAACTATCAGCCTAAAACTTCAGTTGTCCTGCTGATGAAATTTATTTTGGGACTCAATTTATTTGATAAGATGAATAAGTGAAGAAACCATAGAATCATCCCACTGTATTGTGACAAGGTTTAATACTGCACATGAAAGGCAGAATTTAATACCTGAGAACTAAATCTTTGTTATTTGAAAAAATTTCTCTTTATTTTGTATACAGGATAGATGATCTTTCATATATAAAGTAGTACAGGTTCTTTTTATGACCCACAGCCTTAACCCAATAACCTAGTATCCTTAATTATTTCTCACGATTCTTTTCAAATTGGCTCATCTTCCTTCAAACCCACCTAATTACTGTGGGGAGGGGGAGAAGTAAAAGAAATGTCAGATCAGATATTAAAATCTCTAGCAACCACAGATCTAAAGCATATAAGAAAATGTACATCTTCTTTGTCCGGCATCCCTACTTTTACTATAAGGGATAACCCCAAACATTCTCATATCTGCTATTTCTTTTAAGCTTGAACTCTAAAAGCCAAGGCCAACTGTGGTGGATGTGAGGCCATGAAATCCGGCACTGGCAGGTCACAATGAAGTATCTCTTCGTCCATGTCCACAAGGCCATCAAACCAACTACTCGGCCGTAAATTTTAATGTCCTGAAGATCTCAGGCTCTTGGTGCTCTTTATCACTGATTTCTCCACATTTTATTCCCACTTTTCAGGTTGGAGAATGGGTTAAGCATAAGTTGTTCTAATTCAGAGAAGACAGTAAGAGGAAAAAATAATTCACTCTGATCCTAATAAAGAGGAAATGGAAACAAAGATACCATGACAGCCACATGACAAGCAGAATTCTTGAGGAAAAAGAGGAAGATGCATCAGACAGCAGCAGTCCTGGGATAATTTCAAATAAATGCTCCTGAAACTACTTAAAGGAATAACTGTAGTAACCAAGTCATGTAAATATGTTCATGTAGGTAAGTTCTTATTTAACAGGCAGATTAGGAGAAAACAACATAAACCAAAACCCCTTTAACATAATTTGAATGGATGCTAACTAAAAAACAATTAACATGAATTACATTAATTCAGCTGTTACTTTTTTTAAAAAAAGGATTAGATCATTCAACATACCTCATTTAAGTATTTCCCTGCAAAAAAGGTCTGATAACCACACACTGATCTGAGAATTGCTGGGAAAGTATTCGGTTCCTGAATCTTCTGCCAAGACCTACTACTGCAGTTCCCCTCTAAAGTGTTGTTAACAACGTGATGATTATGTGGGTACTTCCCTGTCAAGATACTGGCTCGGCTTGGGCAGCAAAGAGCACTTGGCACATACTACAAAGGAAACAGAAGCAAAAAGAACAAAGTTACACAAGAAAGATGGATTTCTCATCATTTCTAAAGAAAATAAAGAAAGCTGCTCAATACTTTAATTTCAAATTTCCAGTTTCCCATCGAATAGAGATTTTCTTTATACATAACACACTTCTGAGCTGCTTTAAGTTACAAACTAGAGATAAAGCAAACCAAGAGAATAGATTTCTTTTTCAGATGGTTTCTTTCTGAAGGATAATATAAATTATTCTAATCTCAGCTGCCTAAGAAATAGTTACATGCAAGGAGCACAGTGTGGTGGGAACCAGGTCTTAACTAAAGATAAAGGATACTACTTGAATGTAATGTCTCTAAGAAGTAGAGGGTAATTTTCAGGTTGATCTATAGCTTTACACATTTCCTGTATTACCTTATACATGGGATATGGATTTTTTTTTTCTATGCTATGTTTCTATTAGCTACTGCCATCAATATATTTAACCCATTATACCCAATAATATTTGTATAATTTTTAATATACATCACCAAGCCACTTTACAGATGGTAATACTAGCTTATACTTGCACCAGCCGAGTAGGAATGCTCATTTGAACACACCCTTGCCAAAATTACATATTATCCCTTTTAAATACTTAGCATTTATTTGGTCTTTCAAATTGCTTTTGACATTTTAAAATACTGGTGAGGATGAACATTCTCCACACACATACTGACCAATCGTTTATGTGAATGGTTTGTTCATGTGCTTTGCACATTTTTTCCTCCTGAGCTGTTGGCCTCTTACATAAAATTTAAGGATTCAGTAGTGTTACAGATACTTCCCATTTTTTACTTTTGCCCTTTAATTTTGTTAGATGTTTGACTTTTGTAATTTTTACATTGGCAACTCTTTTAATTCTTTCCTTTTGTCTCCTGACCTATTTTTAGGCCAATATCATACTGTTTCCTATATCTGCATACTATAGTATAGTATCCAGTAGAGCATATTATATCAGTCACAGAGTTCTGTAACTTTTATTTACATAGATCTTAAATAACCATTACTAGCCACCACCAGCTATTCCTAGAGTCTACATTCTTCCTGCTATATGAATGGGAACTTTTCTCCCGCTATATTTCTCTAACTGGTTTTATGGAAGAAAATTTTTATTTTTTCCATTTCTACCTTACTAAATGCTATTAAGTTTTCCAACAATTCTATTTTCTAGGCAAAAAATCCAAGTAAGTGGAAATATTTGTCTTTTCCCATAAGTTTTACATCTTAATTCCATGAGACGTATGCCAACAACTAGACAGTTCAGAACAACATTAATTGGGAGGTATTCTGCACTTGTCTTCTCCCTAACAGTAGTGACATGAGTCTTTCACCTTAACTATAAGGTGTGCTATTTGTCTGAGGTATTCATCATAAGGATGTATTCTTCCAATACTTTAATAAATTACCAGGAAAAGATGCTAAAACTTCAGAGGACTTTCAAGCATCTATTGAGAAGAACATATAATTATCCTTCTTTCAACTATTAATACCATGTTGGTAGACAATATAATAATCACCATTATGTAGTATCTGTGGGTTCTGTATCCACAGATTCGACCAACCAACCAACTGAAAATATTCATAGTCGGGAAAAAAAGTTATGTTGTTGATGTGAACTATATGTAGTTAGGTTTATGATATGGGTACGTCTGTATGGAACATGTACAGACTTTTTTCTTGTCATTATTTCCTAAACAATACAGTATAACAACTATTTATATAACATTTACATTGTATTAGGTGTTATAAGTGATCTAGAGATGATTTAAAGCACGGGTCTCCAACCTCTGGGCTGCGGACCAGTACCAGTCTACAGCTTGTTAGGAACCAGGCCACACAGCAGGAGGTGAGTGGCAGGCAAATGAGCAAAGCTTCATCTGTATTTGCAGCCACTCCCCAGCGCTATCATCACTGCCTTGGCTCCACCTCAGATCATCAGGCATTAGATTCTCATAAAAGCACCAGTCGCAGGTGCCAAAAAGGGACCACTGAAAGTATACAGGAATATGTGTGCAATATACATGCAAATACTATACCATTTTATTTAAGGGACTTGAGCATCCACAGATTTGGTATCTTGGCGGGTGGAGGGTGGTCCAGGAAGCAATCCTTCACAGATACCAAGGGATGATTGTACTTAGTGTAAGTCAGGCACTGATATAAGTGCTTGCTTTACATGTATCAATTCACTTAACCTCACAAAAACCCTGTGATAGCTTTTAGTACCCCCATTTACAAATGTAGAAACCGAGGGCCAGAAAGGTTAATAACTCGCCCAAGGTCACACAGCTAGAAAAGAGGCAGAGAGCATTCAAAACTAGGCAATCTAGCTCTAGGGCTGATGCTCTTAAGCACAATTCTATGCTGCTGTTCAATGGATTTTCTGATATTAAGCTAGGCTACCACTTACTTGGGTATGTATATGGTTCTTGAATTTGTTAGTATTTTGAGTCTTTGCATCTGTTTATATACATTTATTTGTTTTCTACATACATATATATGTATACACATATATACACACATATATGTGGTTGTGGGTTTTGTTTTCCTATTACCTTTGTCATGTTTGGCTATCAGGGTTAATTAGGCTTTGTAAAGTGGCCTGCAAGCTTTTACCATGTAGCAGTTTACATAGCATGAATGTTTGGTTCTTATGATTCATTTTCAAAGCTCAGTTTCAAAATTCTCTAGTTCTGAGTTACAGATCAGACTGGCTTAGAAAATACCTGCAGTTAATCTTCAACCGGTAAGAAGTATTAATTT
The DNA here is from genome assembly GCF_000151845.1 of Pteropus vampyrus. Lineage (NCBI taxonomy): Eukaryota > Metazoa > Chordata > Mammalia > Chiroptera > Pteropodidae > Pteropus > Pteropus vampyrus. Next base: position 1,168,243 of record NW_011888790.1, read on the forward strand.
AATTAAAAGAATTTATATCACATTAAATAAAGTCCTTCCTTCAGATCAGGCATTTAACTAGATAGAAACACACAGATTATACTACACTACCCCAAAGAGAGTGTTTCTTCTCAGAACATAAAGACAAATTAGCTTCAAAACTTACAGCACTGGAAAAAGTCATCCCCATCTCTCCGATGAGCGCCTTGGTTTTCTTTAGTGGTGTCTGTAAAGTAAATATTTGTTAAACAATTTCTTTAAACCAATAAACTACAACACACGGACCAAAATTCATGGTTTTTGCATCTTATCTCAACTTTTTTTCCCCAACCGATCAGCTCTGTCTGACACTAAGAAATGGCCAAGAGAGTGTGATTCTGGAGATGAAGCAAACAGGTTTGGCTAGTCAGCGCTTTCCTATGCAAAAAGTTCAGGAAGTCATAATGCTTGCAGGAAGGTAAAGTTCACAGCTGATGGCATTATTCTAGCAACACTGATTTCAATGTAATGAAATTTTGTGCCCGTTTCTCATTAATCGCCAGCCCCCTTATGAGATAGGGCAGACCTATAACTATTATTTCATCTTTAGAAGCAGGATGTGGGAAATTATATAAAAAGGGTCTTCCACCTCTTAAAACAAATATAATACTCAGGTTCTGAAAGCCAGCAACGCCCTGAAGCTCTGAAACCTACTCAAATACCAGACATTCAGTGGTGGAGCCCAGAAACGCACTTTTCAACTAACAGCTCACAGCCCTCTGCACTAGATAAATCACCTCAGGTAAGGACTTGAACTGGATGGCAAACAGGTATGTATACAGAACCCTGTCAAGCAAAAGACTACTCAGAAATTACTTCTTTTCTATCCTTGCTTTTTATATTTTGTTTAAAATCAAAGACACAGACAGGTACAGAGAACTATTAATACCAAATCTCATAGCGACGATAAAAGTATGAAGACGGTCCTTCAAATACAAATCAAAGAAATACTAATCTTCATTTAGATTCCACACAGCAAGAACTATTTAGGAGGCTTATTTTAGTTGTATTATGAGTCAGTTCATGATACTCAAGTACTTTTGAAATCTAAGACCATACTGAATGCAGCTTTAAGTGTACTTTGTTGTATTCCTGAAAAATAATCCAAATATATAATGATGTTAACAACGGCCTCACTTTCAGTAGTGTATAAATGACTTTCCTCATTGTTTTATATAGATAGTAGAAAAACCTAAGGAACCTGTAAGCTCAAAAGGATGAGAATTCTTATTCAAGAAGAGCTTTGATAATTGCATGAGTAGATCCGTAATAGGTTCCCGGAAATGCTAGAGATATATAATGTCTTTGCTAACCTTTAGAAGCAATGTCAGCAACCATGATCTGGGTGCTACCCTCAGGTAAAGAACACTGGGCTGAATAAAACATCAGTTGGATGATCAATGTGAGTTACAGTGAGGACATAGGGAGGGGAAACAAGACAAAGTGTAACTGGGAAAAAGGACCATGTGAGTCGATTACATGGGACTTAATCATCAAACTAACTAATAAATATGCAAAGCTACTGAAGAATGTCTGATTTATAGTAAGACTATATGGTGATCATGACACATGAGTTAAACACTTAATTTGTGCCAGGCACTGATCTAGGCAAATGATAGAATGTCCTTCCCCAGATGATTCTTATACTTTTGAGGACTCAGGTAAACAAACATTTTGGGCAGTGAAAAGTGTTATAAACAGAATAAACCAGAATTATGTGCTTACATATGGTGGAAGGAAAAGAGGAAACTACTTTAGATGGGTGGTCAGAAATGGCCTCTTTCAGAAGGTTACTTCAGCACTGAGAGTCACATGATGAGTCAGCCATGCAAAGGTCCAGGAGAAGATGCTTATTGGCTGAGTGAATACAAGTACAAAGGCTGCCAGAGAAGGAAAGAGGCACATGAGACAGAAAGAAGGCCAGTGTGGCAGAAGCAGCACTGTAAGAGAGTGGGATAAAACAAGGTCAGAGAGTTAGGCAGAAGCCAGAGGATGATACAGGGTTGCATAGTAAGAAATTTATATTAATAACCGTAAAGACTTTCAAAGATGTAAGATTCCACATTAAACCACAATCACACAAGTACTATAATCCTTTCACCTGAGTTAGTCTGGGGGAATAATTACTATTTTGCCAACTATGGTGGCAATTCATAATCTTTTGGGGGGGGTCAGAGACCTCCTTTCTCTCCACAAAAATGAAGATAATATATAAAGAAAATTATGTTTAAAGAGTTCCATGACCCACCCTGGTGCCCTTGAATGTCACCTAAAGAATGTGTAATCTATGGTATAAGTAACTGTGTGATGTGAATATGGGAAATGACATCTGGTAAGTCAGTATTATCACAGTATTCTCAAACAGGAGAAAGCACAGGGCTGTGAGATCACAAGACACCACAAGACACCAGGTTTGGCCCCTCATTAGCTATACGAAGCTTGGTCAAGTTACTTACCCCACTCTAATTTCCTCTGATTTGAGATAAGGATAATACCTACAGCAAAGGACTCCTGTGATAACTGAAGCACAAGTATAAAACACCTTACACTCTAGCTCCAAGTAGGATCTCAAATGCTGTTTCTGTCTTAGCTCTTCCCCTTCAAGTCCCATTTGACAACTAGTAATAGAATATTCCAGAAAAGTCTACAAGAGAAGCCAGAATTCTCCAGGTAGTTGGGAACATGAAAGCTGTCTTCTTCTCTCCACTAAATTTGGGTTCTTCTGTCCAGTATAAATAAACATTTATTAAAAAAAATCCGCTATGGTTTAAAGAAGCAAATATTAACATGCTAAAGGGAAGAGACCTCAGATACATATATACAGACCACATCTGTGGTCTACAAGAACTGAAGAGAATTCTGAACACACCTTAAAAAGCGATGAATTTTTTTTTAACAGAAGTGTGAAAACTTTATTTTTAAATTATGCTTTAGTCGCTAAACTATTATTAATTAAAACAAGTTTTGTGAGGAGGATAAGCCTAGCTGTTGGAATGGTGGAAAAACAAAATAAAATCCAAAAGGGCAATTAAGTCAAGACACATCAATGTCAAAGTGGCTGAGTAGAAACTGAAAGGCAATGAGGCATATGTGGCAGGAAGTATGGAGTCAAAAATGCAAGCATCTTAAACATCAGCTAGAAAAGACTCTCATACTCTGAACACAGCCCTGCGTAAGAAACACATTTTAATTCACAACCTAGAAATATATACATATTGATACGCTTACCTTTACCACATGTACCATACACTTTCTATTCTACTTTATATCATAGGAAAGTGAAAATGCTTGTAGCTACTCACTAAACTGACTTCACAACTCACTCAATGGGTTGAAATCAGCAGGATGAAGGACACTAAGCTAAGGTGTTACCACACAGTAAAAGTTAGGAACCTCTTGCCTGTTTCCATAATTCAGCACTTAGCTGGAAGCAAAAAGAGAACTGAAATGAAGAAAGCAATTAAGCACTTAAAAAGAGGAATACTATATCCAAGGGGCAGAGCACTAGTCAAGATTTCGTCCTGACTGCTTCAACTATTTACGTGCCTTAGGCAAGCCACTTTCCGGGCCTTCATGAGTAGGGAGTTGGGTAGATGTTCCTGAGGGTCATAAACTTGAGAACTTACAGAAGCAAAACGAACTGGGAAAGAATAAAGTCTCGTGACAACACCCATTTGATATAAAATGTAACACTGACAGTATCTAATGCATCAGCCAGGTGTTCAATTAGGCTAATTGGACTTTCCTGATTCTTGAGAGGCAAAGCACACCCTGAATAGTTCGAAACGTATCAACCAGATTAGTCCATTTCAGCACTTATTTTATACATATCAAGCACTGACACTGTACACAAAGACAAAGGCAGAGGTGGCCTAGGTCCTCACAGAAGGAGCCTGACTTGTCTTTCAAGCCTCTAATCCTAAAGAAAACCAAACGCGGCTTGCGTGTTCTTAGCCAGCACCTGCTCCTCATTGGTTCAACCCACCCCTAACTGGCGTCCACCTGTTTATCTTGAGATATGAACGCAAACTCCGCAGCAGTACGGTCCAGACTAGAAGCTCTGTGTAGCTCTGTGTAGCTCTGTGTGGTGCGCGTATGCGTTTCAATCCAGAAGAGCCGCTGGAGAAAGAAGAGGAGAGTCCTGCGGCCCCTCAGACCTCGTAAAGGGCCTGGCTTGGCAAAAGCAGACAGTTCAGGGAGTCGGGTGGGAATGGGAAAACAGGGCAAGAAACCAGGGAGTCAGCCCAAGAGATAGAGGGGCGGGGCAGAAACAGAGAGGAGTTACCATGCCGCCGAGCACTTCGTCCTGGTCGTCGGTGAGGAGCAGCACCACATTGGGCCTCCGAGAGCCCGCCGCCACCCGGGAGACCAGGCAGCAGCCCAGCGAAAGCAGCAGCAGTGCTAGACTGCAGGAGGGGAGGTGGTGGGGGCTGCGCCGTCGGGGCCCACCTGGGGCCAGAGGCAGGAGCCGCATGGTGGACAAGGCTCCGGGGAGGACCCCGGGACAGTGTCGAAAGACCCGCAGGTGGCTGAAGGGTAAGAGGCTGATGAGCCGCAAGAAGAAAAAGGCCGTATGGTGAAGGCCGGGGTCTAGAGTCAGGCGTTTTCTCCCCGGGCGTGATCACGTGAGCCGGGACTGGGGCGGAGCACGCCGTGTGGCCACGTGACAGCGGCGGGGCGGAGCTGCGGGCCGAAAAGAAGGGCGAGCGGGAGCAGCGGAGAGGGAAATCCGGAAGTGGGTCGAAATTCGCGAAGACCCGGGCGGAGTGCGGGGCGCGCGCTTGTATTTCAGTCATTGTCAGGCTCGGGTTGGGTTCCGGCAGGGCCTGTTTCTGAGTACGTGTTGTGAAAACTAAAATGGAGGGAAGATAAGTCGAAAAGGAGGAGAGATTCAGCCAAGTTAGCGATTGAGAGAAAAGAGGAATATATTTACTAGATAGTAAGATCAGCTGGTGGGTAAAGTCGGGGCTCTACTATGTTTTAATTCCCAAGACAACGAACACTAATTGGGGTCCTTATATTTAATCGTTTTTGATTTTGTCTACAACTCAGCTGTTAAATTTGGAGCTGGATTTCAAGTCAGGTCTCTTAACTCTTAAGCCCGATTATTCTTCTTCAGCTCTTACAGTGGTTTCCAACAAACCAACAATTTTAGGAATATCCTGACAGCCTAATGTTTCTTGGTCAATTTTTGAAAACCCTCTTAGAAGATGTGGAAGGATGTGCACATTGAACAAAAACAAAACCCCTGAAACATGGTCACCCAACCACATTATTAAGTAACCTTGAGGGAAAAATTCCATGAAACTAGGGCTTCAAAAATTTCTGTGGTAGCTCTAGAGCAGCTCTATCATGCCCCTCTGCTGAAGTCTATGAAAACAAATATCCGTGGCACGGTGAACTGTCTGTCAAGACTTATTCCCAACTCAACAACAGGCTGTACCTCCTGGGTCCCAACAAAGTGTATTTTCTCTAAGCTGGGTTATTCAGCACAAAAGATCTTTTAAAACTTGTGAAAGCACTATACTATAATGTCAAAATAACTGTGGAAGTACTTCGAAATGCTATATATACAACTGCAAGTATTAGGCAGAAGGAAGTATTGCTCCAATTTTCTACCTGGAGGCACATTCTGAACCAGGGAGTCAGAAAGAGGATTCCATAAAGAACAAAGTTGAGTTGAGGGAACAGAGATTAAGTTTAGGGGAAACTGAGGCAGCTGGAAGTTGTGGGGCAAAGTTCCAAAGCGGAGAAAGCTATGTAGATAAAAAGCTCCATAAATCTGCATAAATATCCTTTTGAACGCTAGAGGTGTGTGTGCATAAGGTAAAGGCACCATAAGGTAAGACAATGAATGACTATGGAAATACAGTAATTTTCAAAGGAATTGGAGATGTTTGAAAACCAGCCAGGAGGGAAAGATTCCTTAATCACAAGGGACATTCAGCTGAGAACCCAGAAAAGGGTGAAAAGTACTGTATGCCTATGATAACAAAGTTTACAACAAGTATTCAAGATAGGAAGCTGATCTGCAAGAACCATAACTTACCTGCCAAAACAAGGCCCCCACTCTTTAAAGGAAGACTACAAAATCTAAATATTCACAATATGAAATTCACAATGTCTTGCATCCAACAAAAAAAAATAACTACACAGGCCCCCAAACAGGAAAATATGACCAATAACCAGCAGGAAAATCAGTTCATAGGAACATAATAACAGAAATGAAGGAATTAACAGACCTGGGTGTTAAAACACCTACTATGACTATATGTCATAATATAGACTCTCTGGGCATCCTACAGAACATATCCATCTATTACGTTGATGATATAATGCTGATCAGGCAGAATGAATAAGAGGCAGCTAACATGCTGGAATCTTTGATATAACACATGTGCTCCAGATGGTGGGAGATAGACCTTATGAAAATTCAGGGACTTGGCACTTCAGTTAACAATTTTAGGGGTTCAAAGGTGTGCCAGGGCATTGCCTCCAGAGAAAAAACAAGTTGCTGCACCTTGCATTTCTTACTACAAAGAAGGAAGCACAGTGCTTGGTAGACCTTTTTGTATTCTGTACATAACTCATTCCACCTGGGGATTCTGCCGTGGCTCACATAGTTCCCTCTTTCCCACAGTTTCACTTTCTGCAGTTTCAATTACTCATGGTCAACCATGGTCAGAAAATATTGTATGGAGAATTCCAGAAATAAACCCTTCATGAGTTTTAAATTGTATGCCATTATGAACTCTTGTACCAGTTCTCCTCTACCCAACACAGGATGTGAATCTTCCCTTTGTCCAGCGTGTCCATGCTGTATATGCTCCTTGCCTGTTAGTCATTTAGTAACCATTTTGGTTATCAGATCCACTATCAAGGTTTCGCAGTGCTTGTGTTCAAGAAACCTGTATTTTACTTGATAATAACTCCAAAACATAAGAGTAGTGATGCTGGCAATTCAGTACTAAAAAATAAAGGCTCTTCTTTTAAAAATATTATATTACTTACAAAATTCAGTGGGGTTTATCGTGATACATGAGTAACATCGAAATCTTATAAACTGCAAAAAATATTTTTGGTGTTATAATTTATATAATACAAAAAAGATACCTTATCAGTGTGATATCTTGATTGATTATATGATTTTTTCTGGCTTGCTTTCCTGTAAATCTATTTCTTAGGCTATTAAAATCTGTACTTTTAGCAACTTCATTTTTAGTTGATATATTTGAAAGCAATGTCAGTTGCTCTTGGCAAATGCATTATTGCCAATAATTTTTGATGATATTTAATTTTTAGGAGGATATTTCTTTCAGTGTAATTGTTACCAGAGCTGTTAAGAGTATTTGATAGGCTGTATAACAATGGGATAAATTTTTGACAGATTATTTTAAAATAAAAATTTTAGCACATGTAGAGCTGGTGATTCTTGTGAAACAATTTTTCTACAAACTTTAATTCTTCCTACAGATCAGTTTTATTTTGATATGAATTTAATTTTAAATGTAAATGGTAAATATTGTAATTTTGCAATTACAAAATTATAGCTGGTGTAATAGCTACATTGTAATATTTCCTCTGACATTTTCTGTAACTTGTGAAGGGTGTACAAGAAACCGCAAGGGGCTTCAAGCTTCTATGTGCCTGCTTATGCATTCTGTCACTGCATCTTCAATTACAAGGGAAAATTAAATTGTTTTTATCATTACTAATTGGTTCATCTGGAGCTTCACATGAAAATAATACTCTTTTCCATCAAATGCGATGATCTTTAAATTTAATGTTTATTTCTAAGCTTGTGGATATTTGATTTGTCATGTTACAGAAGTTTTTAAAACCAGAGACTCTAAACTTTTTGAAGAATTCTAATAATTTTCTGATGTGCTTTATTACAATATCTATATGTGTTTTTATTTTGTAATGACTTACTGACAAAGTATATTATTTGAAAGCTGCAGTTCTGTTCCAGCTCTCAAAAATTTGTGCAAACATTGCAAAGATGGGATTTGGGGAACAGATGGGCAAGCTAGACCTCCATGGAAGTCCCAGCACTGGCCTTATAAAGAGCGCCTTTTCTTTCCTACTGCTGTCACCACCACTACTGCTTCTCCATTGCTTCACACTGCTCTCTCTGCTGTGGCTGCCGCCATCATGGGCTCTGTTTTTGCTTTGGAGCCCAAAGACTCCCTGGACTGCCCTGAGGCATGTGCAAGTGACAATTGCTTGTTATCTGACTGCTGCCTGATGTATCCCCATCCTGATTTATCTCCTCTGTTCATGCATACGATCTCTGCCACTAGACTTCATTTAACAAAACATAAGTTCAAAGATAAAATGGTTAATAATTTCAAGATGGTGACAACAAAGCATTAAGCCAAATGTGGGGGACTTCTGAGAGAGAGGCCCTGTCTAACTGCAGAGGTCACATCTTGAAGTCTGCCATGGTGGCAGGTCCAAACCTGTGACACAAGTAACTTCTGCATGGGCCATACACTCTGGCACACCTGATCATTTTCCAGGAGTCAGTGGTGGGAAACGATGCAATGTGGAGCAACCCAATAGGAAACTCACAATACCAGCCCCTATGGCTTTTCAGCAGGGTCACACTATCTATAGCAGGAATTACACATCTTGAAAAACAGCTCCTAGTGTACTAAGACCTGATAGAGATAGAACTGTTGACCAGAAGGCACCAAATGACAATGTTTCCTGAACTATCCATCTTGAGTTGGGGCCTCTTGGATTTTACAAGTCATAAAGTTGGTCAGGATCAGTAGTAAAACTACATAAGATGAAACGGTATATCCAGAACCAAGCATGAGCAAGACCAGAGGGCACAAACAATTGCATGAAGAAGTAGCCCCGATTCCTATATCACTCCTCATGGTTACCCCATTAGCCATCTCTCAGCTCACATCTATGGTACTGTATGACCAGCTGGAGGAGGAGACATTGCTTTCAATTGGTTTCAATTGATTTATGGATAGAACAGCTTGGCATATGGTGCAAGGTGGAAATGGACAGTGGTTGCACTATAGCCTCACTCAGGGTTGGCCTTAAACAACAGTGGTGAGAGAAAAGCATACTAATGGGCAGAGCTTTGGGTGGTACGTCTGACTATCTAGTTTGTGTGGAAAGAGAAGTGGTCTGAGGTTAGAATATATATGAACTCATTGCCAGTGGTGAATGGCCTTGGATAACTGGTGATAAGCCAGGAAGGAAAACGACTAGAAGATCAGAAATAGGGAAGTCTGGGGTAGAGCCACAGGAATGGACATATATGACTAGGCACAGTGTGAAGATCTTTGTATGACATATTTATGCCTAGCAGATGGCATTCACCAACAAATTAGACAACAGCTTAGTCCATTGCTAGCAGGCCATTGTCAGTGACTACCTGAGTGCTGTTATGAGAGGTACCTCATTTACTCTAAAAAAATAGCACTTAAATACAGGTGAGAAATCAGAATTTTGTTTTCCAGCTTGATATACATTTAGCAATCACAACTTTTTAGTACTGTAAATGAAAGGTTATATTCTGTCGCTTTGAAATCCAGTGTAATAATCAGTTATTAATTAAGCAGTAGTCAGAAGATCCACAAAGTTCCTCAGAGCACTCAAATTTTATGACTTAAATGTCATTCAACATTAATAGCTCTTATTTATTGACTGTCTACTATGTATTACTATGCATTTCCCAAAGTCTAAGTTTTGATAGCTTTTATAAGTACTAAAATCCCATTTTTACCTTTTATCCCAGCTTTTCGGATTGAAAAATAAGAGTCTTCTCCATGTATAGTTATTAAACTTAAAATAGAAGTTGTGTTGTATTTTAAGAATGTACATAAATTATAATCAGCAAAATTAAAGAGCAAAAGTGAGCTACCGGAGAAGCTGAAACCCAGCGATGACATTTTACATTTCTCTTGTGACTCAGGAATGAGTAATCCCCGACAGACTAAAGTAAAAGATTATTAACTGCTGGATTTTAGAAATCAGCCATTCCAAGAATAATCAAAGTTTTCATCATAGCAATTCAATCTTTACCTGTATCTCTGCACATGCTGAAAAAAATTATCAGGTCATCAAAACTGCTGAGAGTCTTGTTAAGGTTTTAAATAATGAGTGTCAGAGGTTATTCACAAGACCCTGATACGGGTTTGAAAATAATTTAAATGTTCACAGTTTGTAGTTTGTGCACTAGATTTACATAAATTGCATTCAATAGACTATAATAAATTGTACTCAACCTGGAGACAGATGCTTCTTAGTTCTTTGTAAATATAATGCAGAATTGGACCTTTTATCTGGGATAAAATAATTAGTATAATTATTGAAATATTAAAACCAAAGTTCCCAAAAAATTAAAACACTGATTTTTATTAGTAGCATAATTAACCATAATAATGTGACAGGGACTGTTATAGGTGGTGGACATACATCAGCGAACAAAATAGACAAAAATTCTTGCCTTCAGGAGCTTATATTTTACTGGTATGAAAGTCTACCTAGTTGTAGTAAGTCTTCCTAGGCCCAAACTGTCCACCTTGGTTGAGGTTCATGCTCTGTTTGGGTATCTTCGTTGCCAGATTTTGTCTAGGGACTTAAAATGCTCGTCTGGTGAATAATTACCCTTTTAAAAAATGGAAGGTTCACTTTTTAAGGGAACAGATGCTGAAGAGCCACTTTCTCAAAATCCTGCTGTATTTATATACTAACATTATGATACCCCAGTCCTGCAAATTTCTATCTTGCTGGACCATAATTACTTTGATGATTTATAGTTAAAGTGGCCAACTTGGAGTTCTTTTGAAATCCCCAAGTTAGTCTATTGTTCAGTCAATTAGAAAAAGACTATGGAACTAAGTAAGACCCAATCTCAGGCCCTAATGGCAGCACCTATGCTACTGGCTGAAGCAACTGGAGATTAAAAATATAACATTATGGAAGCACAGCATTTAGCTGTTTGACAAAATAGGAAGAAAAGGTTAGAACAAGGCTGTAAATTTGACCCTAAAAGAAACCAAATGACTGACCATTCCTCCCTGAATGCATACAATATCATTTATTACAGTACGTACATGACTTAACTCACTAGAATGTTGAAAACGTGGTTTTATGGGGAATGCAGTACTACTGGAAGCCAAAGATAGTTTCCCAGGTAGACCAAAAATGCCAAAAATGCTTACAGCACAACCCTAGGAAACCCATTCATACATTTGTGGAGCATTTCCCCTTGCCTTTAGAACCCTTTGAGATCTGGCAAATGGATTTTATTTGGTTGTCCCCTTCTCAAGTATATAAACCTGTGCTCGTAATTTGTGTGTTTTCTCATTGGGTGGAAGCAGGCCCATGCCACAGAGCTGCCGTCTCAGCAGTAGATAAAACACTCCTAGGAAAGATCTTCCCTACTTGAAGAATCCCCTTAGCTCCATAGTGACCAGGGAACTCATTTCACAAGATAAATTATACAATCTGTTTATAAGCTGGCTGATTTTATATTTCCATTGTGCTTATCATCCCCAGTCTTCTAGTCTTGTAGAACAGACTAATGAGGTAATCAAAACTCAATTGGCAAAACCCATAGAGTCTTTTAATCTGCCTTGGTCTAAGGCTCTTACCTTAGTATTGTTCAAAAATCTACTTAGGCAAACATAAATGGTCTCCTTTTGAAAGTATTACTGGCAGACCCGTGAGATTAGATCAAAGAATACATGAACCTACACTATTGAAAGGAGACCTTTTTACTGTAAAAAACTTATGAGGGACTCTTGTGACTAACTCATAACTTATAGAGCAATCTTTCCATGCTGTGCTCCTGAGAGACAAAAATCTATCATGTTGTGATCTCCAATCCGGAGATTATGTCTTTTGAAAATGCCATCTCCATAAAGATGCCTTTCAGCTCCAATGAAAAGGGCCATATATAGTATTATTAACCCCTCTACTGCTAAACTTAAAGGTACTGACTCATGGATTCATGTTTTTCATTTAATAAGGACAAACACATCTGAGTGGTCATATCAGCCTACTGGAGATCTTAAGCTGAAAATCCTAAACAACCCGAGACCACCACTAGAACTTTCATTCCTGGATCAAAGATGATGACACCTGATGTAGATGGCTCTCCCAAGACCCCAGACCTGGCCAGTCACATATGATTCCACCCAGCAACCCTTGCACTTGTTCTTCTCTTTGAGCACCTTTGTTACATTTACTGATTATATTGCTATCATAACCTAATTTTTACTGAAACAAAAATTGTGAGAAAACATTCTTTTTCCTAGCGCTTTAGTTTGATTTCAAGAAGAACATGTTCAGATTTTTAAGTCTGCTTACTGTCTGCTTCATGCAGAATGGCTACCCTATTTGCCCTTCAAAGTACCCTTTTGCTTCCTCTATCCAGTGACTACCCAATAGTACTAATTTATCCGACTACTGGATATATACCCGAGCTAACCACACTCATGATGATTGAGAATTAGTGGCTTGGCCCTTAAGCCTTGAAAGCTTACAGAATCTAATTGGACATAGGCCAGATTTTAAGTCCTTTTTGGTTCTCAAAACTCAAAATATGTTGATGGACCACATGACCTTCCTGTAGCCAGATCTATTCATAAGGTCTCCCCAACCCACAAGGAAATACCCATTAAATACGTTTTGGACACTTATAACTTATCTGTTTTGAAAAATAAACAGTTGAGGCAGAATCTTGGGTGCTGTCCCTTTAAAAATGTGTAACTACACTCTTTTGTGTAATTCAAATTACCACATGTTCATACCTCCATGGGCCTTAATCAACTATAATATTACTTCTTATATTATGTCTCTCTAATATGGGGAAATTCAGGGAATAAAGCCACGCAATCCTGGAAAGCAGATGTCCTTCTGCTTCTGAATACTACTTGAGGACTAGATAAAAAATCTGGCATTTGGTGGAAAACAGGTAAAATCTATCTCTTAGGGAATCCCAGTCCAAGAACTTGGAACAATCAAAGCCCGTGCTAATGTTTCAATCCTGATCCAAATATACATAGAAACCTCAGATGCTCTTTTAATCATTTTCACAATAAATCACATGATGACTTTAATGTCTTGTGCATTGACAATTATTATGATCATGGAGGATGTGAAGCTCCTGTCTTGGAAATAGGACTTAATACTTCCCTCAAAGTCTAGGTTGAAGGACAGAATTATACACTCTTGCTTGAGGGCAGAGGGTGTTTCTTCTTGTGTGGGGCTCAAATATATGTCACCTTGCCAACATTATGGTAAGACAGATACGGTATTACCTGATACTCTCACCAAAAAGACTCTCCCTTCTTCTGCCATCATCTCCAATCTATGCTCTACTGTCTATAAAATTGGACCAAAACAGACAAAACAGAACTGGGATTTGGGGTATGGTCTTTTTGGTCCTCACTCCACCTGATACCCTGCAATAAGTAAGCAAGGCCTTGGATATGCCTTTCTAGAGCTTTCTTTCCTTGGTATGGAGTAGCTGAATTAGAAAAGTCTATAAGAAATCTTTCTATTCTTGTAGCACAAATGTTAAACACTACTACAACTGCTTCTGAAGAACAACAAAGAATGATTGACAGTCTAGCGGAAATGGTACCACAAAACTGTATGGCTCTAGATGTGTTAGTTGCCCAGCAAGGCGGTACTTATGCTCTAATGGGAGAAGAATGTTTTCTATGTTAACAAATTAGGTAAAGTGGTACAACAGCTTGAGATTCTGAAACAAAATATCAAAATCCTTGAACAGACAGAACATTACCCTATAAATTGGGCTTGGACAGACTTATTTAGCTGGCTGCCTAAAGGAATAGGGTTTCATTCTGCATTACAGTTCTTAATCATACTGGTTTTTGTGATTATACTGCCTTAATTAGGTGTCTTACCAGGTGCATCAAACAACAACTAACAGCCACTACCGGAAATAATAGTAGCACAATGCCTAGAGGCATTAACAATGAAGATACCAACTGAGACCAACTCTACAAAGGAACTTTTAATCTGGGGAATATGTGATTTAGCTCTGCTTCCAATAAGCTTCCTTGTTGCTCAAATGTTTGTTCAGCACACTTACTGTACACTCAGGAGACTGCTTTCCCTCCTACATGGGACATGGCATATCAGAAATGAATGTTCCTGGTGATGAGGTATCAATGTTGCTTTTCCAATGACAGATCAATAATATTTTCTAATGGTTGATCATTGATGCTTTTTAGGGAAAGATCTCAATCAAAAAGGGGAAACGGGAAAGGAAAACGGCAAAATGGAGTTGATATTGTCAAGAGAGCACTCTAAAATGGAGCCGAGAGGTATCTGGGAAGCTGAGCTAACTCACTCTCTTCCATGTGAGACTGAACTTTTGGACTGGGCTAAACCAAACAGCTACATCCTGATACTGTTTCTGGAACTGACTTTGCATCATTGAACTCTCTATTAAAAGGTAAAATTTTCACCTAGCTGCCACGGTCCAGCCACGAACAGGATCCAGGGGGCCCCGAAGGTGGGCAAGGCATTGGCGCGGGAGACAGTCGACTACATAACTCAGAGGCGGTGTGACACTGTTCCGTTTTATTGTGATTTGAGTACAACTTTTATACTTTCTATTTTGGCATTTGATTATACTTTGTGGTTAAGGTAGCAGGGAGTTAAATTTCTGTGGTTAGGCGAAGCAGAAAATCTTATAGAGTATATTATTATTAATATTCATGATTAACTAGTACATTCTTCTCTCAG
>NW_011888790.1:1183494-1192780 GCF_000151845.1 Pteropus vampyrus
AGGCTTATGAGTAAATTTCTTATCCTTTACTAATTTTTCTACTAACTGCGTGGGAACAGGAGTATAAACTGGTTCTAGTAATTCGGCTTGTTATAATTTATTCATAACATCTTTAAGAGGCGCGTCAAAAGGAATTTCTCTTAATCGTTCAAATAAAGGGTTTACGCATTCTGGACACGTCGGGGTGACTAGAGCTGATTCCATACGTGGGGAATTTACTATGTTTTCCACAGAGCCAATTTTGAGGAAATCCATTTGCACAGCGTTTACACTTACTAGAATTTGTGCTACCCAAATTCCCCCTATTAATAGGATCGTTCCTAAGAAACCAATTATCCCTAAACACATGCCACGTCCTCGTTCTTGATGATGCATTCCTTGAAGCCTCTGTGCCCATCTCTGGACCTTGTCACGCAGTAGGGTAGAAAGAGGACGCGGCACCTAGCAATGGACATAAGTAATTAATTATGTATAGCATAGTGTAATCATAGCTCTTTCAAGGCAATTTATGCAATCCTTTTGAACTCCTCCTGCTTTTCTGTCTTTATAAACTCTGTCTCTTTCTATTCCCCTCAGAACACATTGGGTTTCTACCCAAATCTGTAAGTTCTGAATTGCAATTTCCAAGATCCCCAAATAAAACTTCTGTTTGCCTTGCAGTTTGTGGTGAAAACTGATTGATACTGGAAGAAGACCGATAAAATAGATTAGTAGATGATACAGTATGTTGGGAAGTGGTATTATGGAACAAAAGGGAAAAGGAGGGGGAATAAGGGAATACTGAGAGGGAGGATAGAGAGTTGCAATTTCAAATAGAGTGGTTAGGAAAATCCACTGAGAAGACATTTAAGCAGAGATCTGACCCTGGTGAACAGTCTTATGCTTTTTGGGGGGCAAGATCAATCCAGAAGGTGTAAGGACCTTGAATCTACTTTCTTTATTAGTTTTTATTTTGCCAATTTCCTCTCCTCAGGTGATTTGGTAATGACGGGAAATGGGAAATAATTTTAGAGTTCTGATTAATTTAGAAATGTTGACTGTCAGTGCCTTTTTGTTTTTCCAGGCCTCTTTCACCATCCCCTTTAGCTCACTTTGAGTTTCTTTATCCGTAAGTCCTGATAGAGATACTGTAGATGAGAACAGTGCGGAAGAATAACAGTTATCACATCTCTTTTTGAGTGGAGGTAGAGAGAAAGGGCTGGGAAGCCAACTAAGGAAAGAGATCCCTCTTCAGTGTTTCCTGTTATGAAAGTCCTGCTTGTCACAAAGTTTGGCCCATGAAGGAAGGCTTTCGAGACTCTATTCAATGCCAAAGACAAAAGGAAAAATAACCCTCAAAAAACAAGACAACGAAATAATAATCCATTCCTTCTATTTCATATATTTTAAAATTAAATGGATACAGTGTTAGTTAATACATTTATAAAATCATAAAATAATATTTCTAGTATAATTTTAAGTTATGGACACCAAAGCAAAAAGTTACGAAACTTCCGCTTTCCTTATATTTACTCTAATTTCAAAAAATGTCTCGTTCTCATTCTATGTTTACATGCATTGTGGTGGTGGTGCCAAGAAACACCAGACTTCTTCTACCTGCAGGGTCAGGCCCTATTATGAAAGTGCCTTGAAAAGTAAAAAGTGTGCTGAACAAACATCGTACCACCATTGTTCACTAGGTGCATTGTTTCTTTTAGAAATATGGCAAATATTTACTAGCATTAGGAGATGGACAAATATATATTCATCTGCAACAAAATATGTATTCATCTATAATGAAAGCTGGATTTTAAGCTTTAAGAAAAGTTCACTTTATTCTTTGGGAAACAGGAAGTTATTTAGCCTCTCTGTGCCTCAGTTCCCTCAACTGGAAAGTAAGGATAAAATAGTACTTACCTTTGTAACTATGCAAAATAACGAGGTTAACTCATTGTGGTGTTCATTTTCCAACATATACAAATATTGAACCATTATGTGTACACATGAAACTAATATAATGTTATATGTCAATTGCACCTCAATTAAAAAATAGTACTTATCTGCTTTATAGGGTAAAAGTGAGAATTAAATGGGATAATTCATGCAAAGAATAGTGCCTGGCACACACACACACACACACACACACACACACACACACACACAAGGGCTCAGAAACGCTGACAATTATTAAATTCACGAAAATTTCTACAGTGGAGGGGTACCTCGATTTCCTCCATTGAGGTCTACTGTAAATGTACATCTCTCAGGATATCATGTAAACTTTTGAGTTCACTGTCAGAATCAGCTACATCAATTTATTCATTTGGTCATCCATGGGCTTATATTAAGCCCTCATTCTCTGTTAGGTCTTGTACCAGGGAATTAGTTGATCTTAATCCAGTACTTTATTTTTCATTGAAAAAAAAAAAAGTTCACGGCGTTATCAAATCTCAAGTATAAGCCAGGGCTTCAGAAAGGTTATTGTCAGAAAGCAAACTAAAAACGCCTTGATAGGCACTCACATCAGGTGGGAAGGTGAGAAGGGCTGGGCGTTGTGCCCCCAGGATGTGAAGAAAGCTCATGGCCTCCGCCTATTGACTGGCGTTTAGAACTCTCCCGGGTATAATTTCTAGCTGGTGGCTGAATAGGACGCAGGAGTTGTCCTCCTCTCGAGTTAAATCACGTGCTTAAAAGTGAAGGAGTGAAGGTGGCTGCGGCCAGAGTGCCTTCCTTCTCCGGTCTGAAGACTTCATTCTGATGCGTTCTGGCCACATCCTGCTCCTGGACGCTCTTCAGAGCGCTCAGGGGCGAAGTGGGGCCTCACCTGCTGCAGGTGTCCCCAGGCAGTCCAGCGGCCTGGCGGGCCCCCTTTCCTCCCTGCCCGGAGCCGAGGGGCGGCGACTCGGACACCCGCCCGGGGGAGTTAAGAGCCTCGGGGATCCGGAGCCCGCTGGCCGGGCGCTCGGCCAAGGGCACCCCGCGTGGGAGAGGCCGCGCCTCCTCCCGGAACTGGCCGGCGCGGCGGTTCGCGGGGGGCGGCGGGAGCCGGGAGCAGGGGCCATGGAAGTCCTTCCCGCGGGCGGGGGCCGGGCTGGGCTCCCGGAGCCCGAGGCGAGGACTGAGGAAGCGGTTCTTGAAGCGCCTGGGGCCCCATCCCTGAGCCGGGCGCCCCCGGCGGGGCGGCCGCGGAGCTCCCGGAACTCCTGGGAAGGCGAGGACGACTCGGAGCCCGGCGAGCCGCGCGGCGGCCGGACCAGCCGCACCGCGTCCCTGGTGAGCGGGCTGCTCACCGAGCTGTACAGCTGCACCGAGGAGGACGAGGCGGCCGGCGGGGGCCGCCAGCGGCGTCGCGACAGCCTGGACAGCTCCACCGAGGCCTCCGGCTCCGACGTGGTCCTGGGCGGCCGCGGCGGCGCCGGCGACTCCCGCGTGCTGCAGGAGCTACAGGAGCGGCAGAGCCAGCGCCTCCAGAGGCAGTACCTGCGGCAGAAGGGTGAGGGGCGATCTCGGAGGAGGGGGATCCCGGGGGAGGAGGACCCGGAGAGCCTCCTGGAGCCGGGTCCCTGCCGGGTCCCTGTCCGCGCTGCAGCTCTCACCTGCGCGCACTTGGGCTGGTAGCCAAGCGCTCAGATATTAAGTTTGCAGAGTCTCCTTTGATGTGTCGCTGGTGCCCACAGTGTCACGGATTCATGACTAGACTGTTATTATTTTCCCCTCCCCACTCCCCTCTCGAGTTGTCGAGTGGAGCATCAGTAGTTGGAGTGGTAGCAGCGGGTCTTTTGCGGAAGTTCAAAGGGAGAAACAGTTCAGGTTCTAATTTCGCCAGAACAGCTGTTAGGACAGGTTTGGAGTTTCTGATATCTGAAGTTACTTAGAGGGCGCCGGGAGAAGACAGGCGACTTCTGGGCCGTTTTTTTTTTTTTTTTTTTTTTTAAATCCGCCTCTTGGCCACACAACTTGGATAGTGTTTAACTAGTGAGGCAGAATAATTCGATAATGCGGTTTCTAAGCAGAACGTGTGAATTCCATTTCTGCCAGAACGTCTGGTTTCAAGAGGCTCACTGGGTAGATTCCCCCCGCCCCGAGTGTCGAATTGGTGGACGGCCCTAAAGCACTGGCGTTATCGCAGAATTTAACTGCTTGGTACCGTCGGTTCGAGAGGTCAGCGAAAATGGCCTTGGTTTTCAGGGGGAGAGGCTAATTTGGTGTTCCTTTTGTTATCAGACTAATGCTCGTGTCCTGAGATTTTTTTTCCTCCTTCGACTGTTCATAATAGCTTGCTGTTCAGGCACTACCACAATTATTACAGTTGTGTTTTTTTTTGTAGCTATATCAAGACCTCAATTTACAAAATGAAGTGAGATGTGGAAAACAGATGCTAAGCCACCATAACATTTCTTGACTTAATGTCCTTCTGCTAAATTACCAGGGGAGAGGGGAAAGAGAATTCGTACTATAGAATGATTTCCTGTCTCCTAATTGAAAAATAAGATTAATTGGTGCCGGGGGTGGGGGGGTGAGGGGGGGGAACTAACCGGAAAAGGAATAAATCCGTCTGCTTTCTCAAATCTATGTAAACAGCTTTCAGCTTCCTCTTTTGGCTTCCTAGTGAAGATTTTTTTTCCCCAGCTGATTGTTGTAAATGGCTTCCACCTTCCTCGTTCTGCCTGGGACTTTAGCTGGAGTTGTGCCATTTCATTATATACAATTATTTGGCTGTTCTCAGAATGTCTGTTTATGCCAAGAGTTCCGTATTCCGCAGGGCAATAGTTCTTTCAGAATCAAACAAAATCAATTTTGAAGACTTATGATTTGGCTTTCTGTTTTTACAAGGCTATTCATTACTAGTAATTTTGGAGATTAGTAATTTCCTTTTGGAAGAGGCAATTCAACAAGCTGAAGTTTAAAGAAATAACAGTATAGCTTTGCAAATGAATTTCAAACGAGTGACTACTCTAGAATCATTCATAAGATGTATAAGCCTCTGTTTTGCCGAAGTCTCAGTCTTATTGCACGGTTAGTTGCCTGCTAATCTTTTCTTGTAGTCAACCCGATTAGGATGAATAGGCGCCATATTATAAGCCACACACACACACACACACACACTGTTTTATCAAGAAATGTTATTAGAGTGTTGAGAATAAAGAACCAGGCGATGGAAACAACTACTTAAATAATTTTACAGTTTATTCAGTTACTTGATTTTTTTCAGGGTCAAAAATATCCCTCCTAACATAATACTTAGTAAGAAGAGTCTCATATAATGCTGATAACCTGTGCATTAATTCTCTCCTCATTCTGTTAGGGATTTTGCTGTAGCATCAATGTATCACTTATTTGCATATTTAGCATGTATGTGTCCTTTATGTATGTGAGGCACTAAAATAGTTTCTTAGGAAATCTAGTCTCTCCTCTCAGTGTTTTTATTAAGAGGTGAACTTTGGAGTCAGAATGCTTGCGTTGACATCTTGCCGCTGTTCCTCATTAGCTGTGTGATCTCAGTTAAAGCTATTTAATCTGTCTTTCGTTTTTCTTGCTTATAAATAGGGATAATAATAACAATACCTCAGAAGGCTGTAGTGAGAATTATATGTAAGTTAATGTATGTAAAAGTGCTCAGTCAATGTTAGATACTATTTTTATTATATACACTGGGATTTCTTAGAGAAGAAATTGTCCACTGTCAGTTGGCAATCTCATTTTTTCTATCTAACACTGTGTGAGGAGCTATGGTTGATGTTATGGAGCATACAAAGATACAGAAGCCTTTATTCCTGTCATCGAGATGCTTAAATAGCAGCAGATATTGCTGCAGATTTTCAAACTCAACTCCTAAGCTTTTTCTCATATTGGACAACACATAATTCAGAAACTCAGAGTATAGGTACCTTAAGAGTCACTGAAAATGACTCTTGTTGAAGAAAGTATAATTTAAATACACAGTGATGACATTACTATCCTTTTTGTTTCTAGAAGGAAAAATTTTAAATATTCAAAGAAAGGATGTTTACACTCTCCGAAGGAATCTAGACATAAAGAGACTCTGATCTCTCCTGATGGCTTGTTCTTCTTATATTTAATCATCCTTAGAACCCAAATAATTTCATTTAACCTAAGTGAGCTCTTAATTCCCATTGCATTCCGTCGTATTTGAACTCAAGGTGAGAGATAACTGGTGTGTGTGTTCTCTTCTTCATAGAAATTCCTTTTTATTATTGTAGTGGTATTTATATTAGTACTTATAAAGACTATTCACATTTGTTTCTCAGGGTAATCTTGCATATTAAGCATAATTTGAGACTTGGAGCACTACTTTGCCTAAGATTGTACAGATAGTTGGTTGTTCAAAGGCAGTTCTTTTAACTCAAGGTCAAATAGCATTTTCCATGGTGTGGTCAGGTATGACAGCTGTTAAAGCACCTCCCTGCACTTCTCCATACAGACACCCAAGATTCACTTGCTTTGACCTCTAAAGTATTTTCTTACTTTCAAACATTTCTATTTTTCTCTTCTAATCTTCTCTGGTTTTTCCAAATCCCTTTCAAAACGAGTAGATTTAAATCTCACAAGAAGACTTCTAATGAGGGCCTAGCCAGTGCCAAGCTAAGTGGAAGGTTTCACCTGTCTGGCAGGTCACACTATGGTAACTATTGATAATATCCAGCGTGATAAACAAAACTCCAAAATTTTAATGATTATTCACATAAAGATTGCTGACATTTCTGATTCCCAAGT
The DNA here is from genome assembly GCF_000151845.1 of Pteropus vampyrus. Taxonomy (NCBI): domain Eukaryota; kingdom Metazoa; phylum Chordata; class Mammalia; order Chiroptera; family Pteropodidae; genus Pteropus; species Pteropus vampyrus. The sequence continues at coordinate 1,190,209 of NW_011888790.1, forward strand.
CTTTTTTCATTTGTAGAAAAACTGCTGTTGAGAATATTAGCTTTATGAATGTAGAATTACTCTTAATTCATCTATTTGAAGAAAATGTAGTTCTATCATATTAGAAAAATTACTGAGTCTCTAAGATGAGATGTTGTACCTAATAATTAAGCTAATGGACGACTGCATATTTAAAACAAAACCAGTATTGCCACATTTATTTACATTGGAAAATGTGGTAATATTATTTACTTTTAATTGATTATTTACAAAGGTGAGTGCTTTTAAAAACAGTTGTTATCAGTTGTTAGGTTTATCATTGATCTAATGACTCAAAAAATTATTTTCTTGGAAGCTTTCCATTGAAATATATTAATGATACAAAATGTACATTCCAATTTTCAAGCAATGAAAAACAAATTTGCAACCAGAGCTAGTTATAGTAATGTAAGAGTCTTGCTTACATGTTACAGGTAAGCTCAGAAAAATTTTATTTTAACAGTATATATCTCATGAAGAGGATAGGAAATGGATGAGTGACTTATTTGATCAGATTCTTAGCTGAATACGTACATATAGTCCTGGGTAAGAACCCAAAATTACTTAGTTTGAATGGATGTTCTAGATAATTATCTAATGATTAGTATCATATTGGCATTTGTATTTGTCTCAGGGTATTTATTCTTCTATTTAAAATTTTCTTTGCTCATAGACATTAATGAACTGAAGATGATCCTTCGAGAGCTTAAGTACAGAATTGGAATTCAATCGGCGAAGTTACTTCGGCAGCTGAAGCAGAAAGATAGGCTTCTGAATAAAGTACAGAGGAACTGCGATATTGTGACTGCATGCTTGCAGGCCGTGTCACAGAAGAGAAGTAAGTGCTGGAGTAGGGTTAGTCCTTTCGCCAACTGTGACTGGAATATTAGTGAAGCTAAGTCAATCAATAGTCACTGTGTTTTCTGAATATGTTGAAAAGTTTTAAATGGAAGCTTATACCCTCGGAACTAAGAACTACGAACAACTCAGACAGCTTCTTATTTTTTCAGTTGAAAAGTATATTACATGTCTGATATTATAAATTTAGTTTTATTCTGGATTTGCGGTAGCACTTCACTTTGGCAGTGGTTATTTTTATTTGATACTAAATGATGACTAAAATCTTTATTTTAAAAATAGCATCGAATAGACAATAAAAGGCATGTCTTTGTTTTTTTATTCTCTGTGTGCTTAATAAGTAAATTAAGAATTGATTTTAAAAAAGTCTCGTACAACAGGAACTTACAACTTGCTCTGAAACCTGAAAAAGATAAAATATTTTAATAAACCCATCTAGTGGGTAATCTATAACTAAGAAATGCATGGTTTGTTAATTGAGTTGAAATAGTTAAACTACTAATGTCAAAGACCAGATATAACAACTTGTGATTAATTTTATAATTCTCCATACGATAGTGTTATGTTTTATTCTGCTAATATTTCCCTATTTTTGTTTTGTATTCTTTGTTAACATGCAGCATGGCAGAACAGTTTGTTCAGGTATGGTAAATATAGGCACCAATGATATGTTTTGCTAAAATGCCTGTGGTACTTTTTTAGGTGCATGTGAAAGTTGACTTTTCCTGTTTCTTTACCTTGTCACATTTTACATGTATAGTGATACCGCCTAGATTGTTTTTAAAATCCAAATTAAGATGTGTTTGTTTTCATAAAACAATTTTCAGGCCTTGATTTGTTTTAGATAATAACATTAATGGCTTAAATTCTATTCTTATGTTTCTTATTAAAAGAAAATACTATGTTTTCTTCCTTTTCTTTATTATATCACTGTTTGTTATCCCCAAATCATTAGTCTTGCTGTTTACTAAAGGTTTCAACCTAATGTGTATTAAATAGAACGCTGCTTGATTATCATAAGAATATAATGGTCCATACAAGAAGCAGGAATGTAATTGAGTAGACTGGTTTTGAATAGGGTTTTCTCCAGAGCCAGCCACTTGTCTGAAACAGGTAGAGAAGGAGGGTATAGATATACATGTATACATATATGTGAATATATGTATAAATGTATACGTATATACATATGTATGTGCTCTTATCTACAAAAAATTGTCATATGAGTATTTGGCATTTTTCCATGGATTTTGATTGATTTACAAGTACTCAGTAAAAATGTTATTATTTTCCTCTTTTAAGATAACTTGATTTTGATTTTTCTCCTTTCAACTGTGTTTTCACCTGCCTATTTTTGTTGTTTGTACCAGAAGTTAAAAGCAAAGTGGAGAATGCGTAGAGTTTGAATGTGTGGCAAAGTATAAGCGAGGATGGAGCCAGTGTCAGGAGACAGAGAAGAATGTCAGGCTAGCACAGGATCATGGGCTGATAATTACTGGGGACTGATAATATTTTAGAATTTGAACTTGACTGATGAGAGGAGCAGCATTTATGTCTTTTTAGAAAAATGTATTCACAAGCCCAAATTTAATTTGTAAATTGGTGAATGCACCCTTTCCTTGTATTTTAGAGTTTGTCTCTTTAATTCCATCTAGAGTTTTGCATTTCATACAATATGGGGTTAATGGCTCTTTTCCTT
>NW_011888790.1:1194875-1216188 GCF_000151845.1 Pteropus vampyrus
ATGTGATGCTCAAAACTCTGAAATTGCTGCCAAGTAACCTGGAAAGAACCATATAGCTCAGAAATATCAAGAAAACCCCCAGTTTCAACAAAGTATGGTGAAAGAAAGAGCTAACCCAGGAATTTTTTTATATCAAACTCATGAAGTATATAATCTTTATTCTCTCGTATTATTTTCTAGAAGCTTTTGTTTTCATGTCTAGATCTAGATCACTAGGAATAGATTTGTTTTGTTTGTGTGATATGAGGTAGGAATCAAATTTCATTTTTGTCCATATGGATATCTAATTGACCCAGCCCTGTTTACTAAAGAGACCATTCTTTTATTGCCACTCTGTGGTGCCATTTTTGTACAAAATCAGGTGTCCATATGTGTGTGGGTTTCTTTTTGGGCTCTTATTTTATTTTGTTGTTTTGTCTATCCTTGAGCCAGTACAACACTGTCTTAACTATTGAACTTTATAATAACTCTTATTATCTGATAGTGTAGATTCTTACACCTTGTTCTTCAAGATTATTTTGGTTATTATTGGCTTGTTGGAGGAGAATTGACATCTTTACATTGTTGGATCTTCCAATTCATAAATATGGTATTTTAAAATTTATTTGAATAATATTTTACAGTTTTCAATGTAGAAGTCTTGCATATCTTTTACTAGGATTATTCTTAGGTAGTTGAGATTTCTTGATGCTATTTTAAATTGTTATCTTTAAAAATTTAACTTTCTATTTGTTTTTAGTACATAGAAATAGAGTTGCTTTCTGCATGTTGACCTTATATCCAATAATCTTACTTTATCTTTTTTTGATTCTAATAATTTCTTTGTAAATTTTGTAACTTTAAAAGTATATAATCTTTATCAACTGTGAATACTGTCAGTTTTATGGATTTACCATTCTCTTATTTTGTTTTCTCATCTTGTGCATTGGCCAGCAACTCCAGTATAATGTTAAAATGGGATGGAAATTTTTGTTTCATATGCAACCTAAGAGGGAAAGTTTTCTTTTCATTGTCTTACCATTAAATATAATACTTGCTGAAAATTTTCTGTAGAAATTCTTTATCAAATTAAAGAAATTATCTTGTCCTCTTTGCTAAGGTGATGAATTTTATCATATACTTTATACCTGTATTGAGATAATATGTTGAATTTTTATATATTTTGTTGAATGTTAAAACGACTTTGCCTTCCTGGAAAAATCCTAAATATATATTTATATAATCTAGATTTAGTTTGCTAATGTTTTGTTTATGATTTTTATGGCGGTGTTCATGAGTGCAATTATCCTATAAATTTCTTTTCTTGTAATGCTCTTGTCAAGTTTTGGGAGCCTCATAAAAGAAGTTACAGAGTGTACCCTCTTTTTCCATTTGTGTAAGACTGGAATATTATTTCTTTCATTTTTGGTGGAATTTACTGATAAAATACTTAGGTCTGATGCTTTCTTTTTGGAAAGTTTTAAATTATAGATTCAACTTTAAAAAGTAATTACGGGATTATTTGTATTTTCCTCTTTTTGTAACAGCTTTGGTAAATTATATAGAAGTTTCCTGTTTTACATAACTTTTCATGTTTATAGGCATAAAATTTTAAAGAATATATTTGGGTTCCTTTAGTGTTTCAAGATATTAAAACAACTTCACTGATTTTAAACAGGAATTCACTTACTAGTTAAAATATATTATAGAATGTGTCATCATAAAGAAGTGTATTCTAATACATGTATGTGTGCTTTAAAAAATAATTAAAATTCTATGTCTGTGGATATCGGCCTATCAAGACTGAGTAATATTACTGGCACATTAAGAGCCCCTGTGTGAGCCTCCCTGGTTGAAATTCTCTGTCTCCTACATTCCTTTGCTTTTCTTTATAGTTTTTCATCTCATGTATGTATTCCTGAACAATATATAGTTTTGAAAAATTGAGTAGCAGCCCAAGCCTAGTTGTGTAGGGAAAGAGTAATGCTGCCTCTGTTGGATAAAAGCTCTGAAAAGATAAACAGTCTCTGGGTCATAGTCTGAGGTTGGGTTCCCCTGAGAATACCTCTGGGGGAGCCAAGGGCAAGGTTATAAATGAGTCCCGTGGCATCTGCCAGGGCTGTGGTTTGGGCTAGTTGCCAAATGATTAGCTAGGTTGGGGGAGTGGCCTGCCTTTAATTTTGATTCATAGCTCACCATGGCCTTGCTCTTGCTCTCAGAAGTAGGTCAAAGCAGAACACTTTTGTGGGCCTGGAGGGGACCGGAGAGCATGCCCTTCATTAGCACATTGTGAGATAAGCAAGTACAAATGAGAATCGGGACCAGCTCTCATGGGAACTCGGTCTTCATGTTAGAATGAGAGTCCAATAGCAGGAAGCATCTTGCATTGACTGCCATGAATACAAGTGTCGCTTGAGCCACAGTGCTCCAGTTTGGACTGGTTGTGCTCTATCTGGTACACAGCTGCCATCTTGGGATCTCCCTTCTTTCTCGTCCTAGAGGCTCTCTTGGTCTCTCTCCTGTGTTGAATCTTTTGTTTCCCGTTGTCCCATGTTTTCTTTTTTTCTTAATTATTCTTTTTATATTGTTGCCCATATCTCATTGAGAAAAGGGTGCCTGTGAAGTAAATTTTTGGAACTTGTGCAGAAGTGAAAATATCTTATATCCTCACTTTAATTGACAAGTCTATAATTGTTTTATTGACTTGTTGCTTCCATTCTTACTCTTGAGAAGTCAGAAGCTTTTCTGATTCTTCGTCCTTTGTGCTGGACTGTTTTTCCTTTTTAAATGATTATGGAATCTCTCTGCAAATTTTTGTACACCAAGAACAATAATTTTGCTTGGTGTGGGTCTATTTTTACCCACTGAACTGGGCCTCAACAGGCTCATTTAATCAGGAAACTTACATCCTTCAGTTTTGCAAAATTTATATGAATTAATTCTTTGATGCTTTTCTCCCCTACCCTTTTTTTACTCTTTCCTCTTTCTAGAATTCTGTTGTTTGGCTGTCAGAACTTCTGGACTAGTTCTGTAATAGTCTTCTCTTTCTTATTTTCCATTTCTTTTTTCTTTTTTTTTTTTTTTTTGCTTTCAGAACTTCTGGACTAGTTCTGTAATAGTCTTCTCTTTCTTATTTTCCATTTCTTTTTTTTTTTTTTTTTTTTTTTTGCTTTCTCAGAGATTATCTCAACTTTATTTTCAAATTTTGTTATTGAGACCTCTTTTTTTGGGATGTTATTTGGATGTTTCTTTTATACAATAGTATCCTGTTCTTGTTTCATAGATGCAATATATTTTCTTATTGCTCTTAGGATATTAATGATCTAGACTAAAACAAAGAGGAAACAACAGTTTTGAATAAATAGATTATACGGGAAGGAAAGAAACTTTAAAAACTGCTATTATATTTAGAGTCTTTCCTCAGATAGCTGGTAATCCTTGGATGTCTGCTCATAATTAAGTGTGAGAGTCTAAAATAATGACTTCAATTCTGAGCTTCCTGGTAGGGCTTATTGACTTGAAGCTTCGCTGAAGGGTTATTTGGATGGGCCCCTTGTTATAGAGTCCACAGGTCTGTATCTTCAGGTCTTTCTTCTGGGGTGGGTAAGATTCCTCAGGGAAGGGTTTTCTGACCTCCTGCTTGGACGGTGACAGTCTGGAGGGGTAAAGGTCTAGAGGGATAAGACCTAAGAGTCTCTGAATTCAGTATACATATGGTCACCGAATCTCTCTGCTTTAGGTAAGGCACTCACCCTCAGCTGGTTGTCCAGCAACTCTTTTAACCCTCTTCAGAAATGAAACCTTCAAACCTTCACAGGGATGGGAAAGGAGTAATTAATTGTCCAGCCTCAGGAAGTAGAGAGAAAGATCTAGGGATCCAATTGCTTCTCAGCAGCTTTCTCCCAGTTCTCCTTATTGAGCCTCATGAGCTGGCTGCCTGTCTGAGTCTTTTGTGGACTATATGGTGTAACTGAGCTTGAGTTTTAGCTTTCCAATGCCAATTTGGGATTTGGGTTTCTAGGATCTGCTAAGTCAATTTCTTCTTGTCCGTAAGCTTTCTCAGCTTCAAAATTCTATTGCTCTTGTCCCTGCTTTTTTCCCCCCTGGTCTTTGTAGGTTATGATAAACAAAAATTTCTTTACTATATTTTTAGTTTGGTTTTGGTGGGGACCAAAATTAGGTGCAATTTTTTTCAGTCTTCTTAACCCAGATGTGTGTATTTCTTTTCGATAGATGGAAAGAAGTAGCATCTTTTTCCCAGCTATTGAGATAGATTTGACATATAAAGAAGTTAGCGTTTAAATTTAGGTAGATTGCCTTAAATTTGGACTTTTGGTTGCAGAACTATGAATTTTGGCACAAATTTGTTAATATTAATAACAGATTAGGTATATTTTTGGTATATAATTAGCAGCTTAGTGTGCCCTGAAAGAACTTAGTGAGAATATGAGTAGATGAAAGAAACTGGATTATAATTGCTTACAATATAGTTTAGTGAGTTTCATTTCATTTTCTTTAAACTCCTTGGTGTCTTGCAGCTGAGAGTTATTTTTTCATTTTGCCATAATTATTTTTGTACATACTACAAATTTGTATAATATCTGAAAGTACAGTAACAGCTTTTGAACCTCCAACTTCTGAGACAGTCTTGTGGCTTTGAAAAGAAATATTTCTTGTTCCTTCCTTACAAAGAGAACTGGTTTTTAGGGGGAAAAAATCTGAATCTCAGAGTCATAATAATTTAGAGATAAAAGAGAACTTAAACCTGATTTCTGTTTACTCCCGACCTTATTGCTGAGCAAAGTGAAGTGTGGAAGAGTTAAGAGTGGGACTGAAACTCACTCAGCAGGTTGGTGACTCAGTCAAGATTTCCCAGGATAGGTGCCTTTGCAGTTATGAAAAAAGAAAACTATCTACAGCCAGTAGGGGGAGTTCTCTTTCTTTTTTAAGCTTTCCTAAGAACAGTGTTAAATTTGTGTTCTCTGTATTGTCAGGGCTGGAATCCTGGTTCTGCCACTTTCTAGATGTGCGATCTCATGCAAGTTCCTTAACACCCCTATGCTTCGGTTTCCTCGTCAGTAAAAAGAGGATGATGATAATACTCACTTGATTGGGTCATTTGGGAATTAAGTGAGTTAAAGTATAAAATGTTTAGAACAGTGTCTGGCTCTATTATTTACTGTTATTGCCATTATTCCTGTTGCGGGGAGATGTAGAAGCTGCCCTTGCCACCAGCATTGGCATACTTGCCTTTTTAAGGCAATTCTGAAGATTGCTGGGATTATTTGAGGAGGAGACATTGAATAATCGTAATTAGGGATTTTTCCATTTATTAACTCTTTGGGAAAAGATGGCTGACTTCTTCAGTGATATGCAAGGAGATTGCTCCTCCTTTGTGTGTTTCAGTTGAGAAGATGATATATAAACATGTTTTCCGGACATACATTGTATATGAAAGTAGGTAACTGCCTGTGTGTACAAAGAGCAATAAGAGCAAAGGTGAGAATCACCAAAATCCCTGAAGCACCAGGAAGCATTTCAAAGAAGCAGGAGTAGAATAATGATTGAAATATGCCATGTGGACAAGGGTAGAAGGGGTGGGGAGACATTCCAAGCAGAGATAATGGTGCAGAGGCTGTGAGAGCATTGTTTTTGAGATACTTGTAGTGATCTAGTATTACTTGATATAAAATCGGAGGCTAGAGGAGTAGCTGGAGTTTACATTGTATCCTGTAGCATCATCTGAGCACAAGAGTGGCCCGATTGGACTTGCATATTTCAAAGGTTATTTTGGCAGCAGCGAGGAGGACAGGCTGGAGAGGGTAAGTGGTCGTGAGGAGGCTGATACAATAAACCGGTAGAGTTGATGGGCCCTGAGGCAGGAGCTCTGGGAACGGAGAGGTGGCGATGAGATACTTAGGAGGGAGACTGGAGGACTGGGAGGCAGGTATGGGAAGGAGAGGAATCTGAGGAGAGTTGAGGGCTTGGGTAAGGTGCTTACAGCTGAGCTCTTCCCTCAAGGGTCCCACACAAGCCTGCTAGGGGAAAATGTGGAATTGTTGGAAGAGGACAGAATCCTGGGACGCAGGAGAGCAGTGTTGGAGAAGTTACTGGAGGACAGAGGCAGAGTTTCAAAGAGATGCAGTTTTTGCTCCTAGAAAACAATTCTCAAGAACTATATAAAGCATATATGTGTGCATATGCTATTACTATTTAGAAGTCAAATAGGTAAAGGATTGAAAAGGGCATTGGATTTTTCCTTTTTAAAAATGGTGCGAGAGGAATTTCTGTTCAGTTGAGTGGTGGAGACAGAAGTCACATCACCCTTGGTTTATACAGCAAGGGAGTGATAATCTTTCCACAGTGTTTTGGAGATGAGGTGAGATGCAGTAGGCTTATTCTGCCTTCCTTGTATTGGGCCTTTTCTGCCACCCGCTCTGCTGCCGTCCCCGCCATAGTTAGAATTGATGAACATTTTATTCCTCTGAACTCTACCATTACCTATCCGGACTTCTATAAGAACACCAATAATATTATATTTGATTCTTTTTTATTGTGATAATTCATCTCTTTATACCGTTAAGTATAGATCTTCTGGGGGAAGGGCTGAATCATCCATCTCTTTATTCTCAGTATTTATTACAATGCTTGGCATTACAGTGGGGCTCATTGAATGTTAGATGGATGGACAGATATCTGGGGTGGGGGAGGTGGATAAATTGAGGTTGGATCAACGTTACTGTGTGTGTGCACGTAAGTGTGCACGTGTGAGGTAGGTTGCTTGGTAATGAAAGTAAAACAGGCTGGAGTAGGCTCTGAGCTTGTAAATAAATAACTACATATTTGGAATCATCACTTTGATAAATGGAAAAAGGGACTGATTAGGAAGGAGAAGCATCAGAACTGCTAAAATTGGAACTTTTTAGTTAGTAAATGTGCAGGAGTTTTGTGAAATTATAGTACCTTAGAATTTTGGAGCTAGAGGTAACCTCAGAATTAATGTAGTATAAACCATTGAATACAGGACATGAGCATGTGTGAACTGCCTTCTTAGCTAGGTTGAAAGTCATGTGAGAATTTGGCTATTTGGCAAGTGCACATTTGTTAACGGATAAATTTAATATAAATTTACTTCTGCATGAGGATGGAACAAGTACAGGAAAATGGGTTATATCATTCTAGTTAGAAAGAAAGTCTGAAAAACTTTGAAAATTTATGTATCAGAGTACAGTAGAATAGCAAAGACAAATAATTCAGCTGACTTGTCTTTATAGACTGTCTCCTTAACAACATTGTAAAATTTTACCTACCCAGTTCTAAATATGCATCTGACCCTATCTTCCTCCCCAAACTGAAAGAGACTTTTTCTTACCTGCTTTTTTGGAATTTTTATCATGGTTTTTACTTTCAATGGATTACATGCCATTGAACAATAATGTAACATCATTTTTGTTCTAGTGAGGGCATGAGCAAGTAAGTGTTTGTAATGAACTCTGTATAAAAATAGATTTTGATATCTTATGTTGGAAATGAGCTGTTTCTAATGAATGCACATCATAGCCCATTCCTGGCCTTTTAGTCAGCTCTTTTTGGGGTCTGTTTAGTATTGCCTTTTCAACACCGTTTGCAAAAAGGAATGTTCCAGGACACTGCCACTAAGGCAAGATCAAAGTTTGTCATTGGGCCTGCGCGCGCTCTCTCATAAAGGTTCTGACACGTGTGAAAGTTACCGTGGCTGGCTGGCGTTTGGTTTTCTGTGAGTCTGGGTCCTCAAGTTCAGTCGCAGGGAGACAGAAAGGGTCTCCTTCGCACATTTTGCTGCCACTACTCAGGATGGCCAGCAGAGGTCAGGCTTGTTCCTTTCTTTGATTTGGGACCTGCACTCCCAGCTTCCTGCCTGTCTCTCTCATATCCGACAGTTTTCTGATTTGTCAGATCACAGTTTCTAGAATTGGTTTTGTAACATGTTTAAAAACTAGTGGAAAAGGGCCACAAGCTGATTTGCTTATTTTCTCTATCATCTTGACTCTTTTAGAGCAGGTTTTTTTTAGCCCACATTGGCAGCCCTCTTTGAGCTTTTTTTGCCCTAATTCTCTTGTGATCACCCACAAAAGGTATAAGTGACTCAACCCTTGTAACTGAGGACGTTTGTTGTCTTCAGGGGTTAGATAATGATTTTTTTGAGATATAATTAATACATGACATTAGTTTCATGTGACATTTGTATATATTGCAAAATAATCACCACAGTAAATCTAGTTATCATCCATCACCACACATAGTTACAGATAATTCTTGGTAGAATATTAAAGGGGCTTCTCATGTTTGATTCCCACATCAAGGTCCACAACGCTCCAGCACTTCTACAAGAAACATGGACTTTTATGGAGCTAAACAGTGTTTACACATCCATATTAATAGTTTTTTCTGTTGTTGTTCTTGGAAAGATGTAATAATAACAATCCTTCCTTTTAGAAGAGGAGCTAAATTTTCAAACTGTGAGTTTAGGAGTCTTGGATTCTGTTTTTGTTATTACTGGTTTTTTCTGCAAATCATCCTGCTTGCCTTTGTTTACCTGTTTGTAAACACAGTATTCTTCCAGGGGACTTACTGGTGACACTTCTTCAGGGTGTCTCATTGAGAAAATATGTTTCCTTTTCCAAACTTTTAGTCACTGTGTGAGTGGGGAGGATTCATCTCGAATGACCACTTCTCTCTGTCATCTCAGCCTAACCACTTTTAAATTTAGTTGCAGTTTTATCCCTTTATATGAGTGAAAATTGAACAATGATTAGATGTCTCTATTGCAGCCATTGCTAACGGTCAACCCCACCTATAGGGGGTGGTTTGGAATGTAAAATTTGTTCTACCTCTGTGGACCAGTCAACTTCAGTATCCAGTGGTATCATGTCCTCTCCATGGATGGCTGGGGCCAGGTTCTCTTAAACTTTCCCATTAGGTTAATGCTCCTTGCACTTGAATTTCAGTATGTGTTTTATTTGAAACCATAACCAGATTATGTGTCGGTGCTGTGAATATAGAGAATGTAAGCCTAAGAGTGATTAAATGATCTGACTGAGTTTTCCCAGTAAATTGACCTACTTCTCTCGATTCATAGACTAATGCAATTTGAGATCCTTGGGGATCTCATCTGGTCCAACACATTGGTTTTACAGATGAGGAAATTGAAGGCTCAAAAGAGTTAAATAAGATGTTTACAATTACTTTACACCCATTAGGATGGCTGCTATCAAAAAAACAAAAATAACAAGTATTGACCTGAATGTGGAAAAAAATTGAAGCCCTTGCACACCGTTGGTGGGAAAGTAATATGGTGCTGCTGCTATGGAAAGTGGTATTATAGTTCCTCAGAAAAGTAAGAATAGAATTACCATATGATCTAGCAATTCTATTTTTGGGTATATACCCAAAAGAATTGAAAGCAGGGTTTTGAAGAGGTGTCTGTACACACATGTTCATAGCAGCATTATTCACAATAGCTAAAGGGTAGAAGCAACCCAAGTGTTCATCTATGGAGGAATGGATAATCAAAATGGTGTGTATACATACAGTGGAATATTGTTCAGCCTTAAAAAGGAAGGGATTTCTGACACATGCTACAACATGGATGAACCTTGAGGACATCATGCTAAGTGAAATAATCCTGTCATAAAAACATAAATACTGTATAATTTCACTTATGTGAGGTGCCCAGAATAGTCAAATTCATAGAGACAGAATGTGGAATGGTGGTTGACAGGGACTGGAGGGAGGAATAGGGAGTTATTGTTTAATGGGTACAGAGTTTTAGTTTGGGAAGATGGAAAGTCTAGAGATGGTTGCACGACAGTTTGAATGTACTCAATACTACTGAACTGTGTAAATAAAAATGGTTTATATGGTAATTTTTATGTTATGTATATTTTACCACACACACACACACACACACACACACACACACACGCGCGCGCGCACGCTTATGGCCACATGGGTAGTTGGTGCTGCATTTCCTGTTGACTCCTTCTGTGCTTATCCTAATGTACCATTCATGATATTTTTTCTACAAAATTAAAAATGAATCAAAAGCTAAAGCATCATTTCCTAACTGGCTTATCACCATTCAGAAAAATAATTTTCATTGCTGATGCTTAAATGCTGTGTGACTCCCACCTTCCTCTCTTCTTCACGTTGTTTCTTCCCAGTCTGTGATCCAGCCAGGAAGAGTTACATGTGGCACTCAGCACATCTTCTCTTGCCATATGCTGTTTCCTCTGCCTGGTCTTTTTTTTTCCACTCTCTCTAGATGGTAACTTCTATTTTTAGGATCCAGCTGAGGCATCATCTCTTCTGGAAAGTACTTTTGATCAAATAGTCTGAATTAGGTGCTTTTTCTTTTCAGGGTCACCCTGGTCACATATCATACTCCGTTTTCTGGTCTGAACCTCACAGTAGACTGTGCCTTGCCAGTCTCTTTTCCCGATGTCTAGCACATTGCTTGCACAAATTTGTAATGCAAGTGTTGGACATATGGCAAGGGAGCATCTGAAGCATTGACTCACTGTATCAAAACTTCAATGTTAGTTAGTGGTTAATGAGATTTTTCTACTGTGTGTGATATTGTGCAGGAGTTTTCAAAAACATTTTTAAAAGTCTGGGCGATTTGCTCTGAATTATCTAAAATGTTATCCCTAACTCCGAGATAGTGATTACAACAGCTGCTTCCTACAGAAGGGAATATAACAATGGCACAAAAATTATTCAAGACCCATTATCCCCCCAGTCTATCATTTAACATTTTTTCTCTAGGGAGGAGGTCTTTAGTTTGTTGCTTTCTGAGCTAATTAACCAGCTTTCTGTTTCCCGTTTTACATTTGAGAATTATGTTTAGAGACAAATCACATCTGCCATTTCTTGGGGAACTTCAAGGTGGCCCAGATTTTTTCCGGATAGAGTTAGTTGATGTAGAAATGAGGTTTCCACCATGAGGTTTCCACCAAGCCCCATCATGAACTCCTGTGGGCCCCATCAAGTGTGATACAGCTGGTCTTCAGTAGTCCTTACCTAAGAACTTCACGCATTTGCTCTGGCATGGAATATTTTTGTTAATTGGCCATGCTAAGCTGACTTTGTTGAAGCTACTTTGTTATCTCTACAAGTATCTTGTTTGTTTTTGTAGATAATATAAGAGGAGTATGAGGAAGTGATGAACATTTCATTCACTTGGTAACCTAAGCGGGGCTGTGAACAAGTCTTCTTTTAGAACTTCCAAAATGTTTTTGATCCTGCTTAGATAAAAAATACCTGGTTATATATTATCAACTTAGTGGATAGAGTGTGGCTTTAGAGTGAGACAGACCTGGGTTCCAATCTCAATTCCACTGCTGATTAGTTATATGAAATTGGGAAAGTTACTCAATCTCTTGGTTTGTTTGTTCATTTGTTTGTTCTTTCCTTCCTTTGTCCCTTAGGAATAAAAAGAGATGAGAAAAGTACAAGGAAAAATACAATAAATTCCCATATTCCCACCACCCAAAATTAACTATTTATATTTGACTGTATTTTCTTTTAGTCATTTTTTACCTATGCCTAGTTAAAAATCACGCCAACAATATATGTGTACACTCTCCTTTTACTCTCCTTTTATGCTGTCCTTTTACTATTGCTTGGGAAATAATATTTACCTGTTGGGTTAAAAAGAGATAAGATAATTAAAGCATCCAACATAATGCCTGATCCACAATAGACAATTGGTACATGGTCATTGTTGTAACTAGTTATTGTTCTCTTCCTATTTTTCTTTTGTTGTGCATCTCCATTAGAAAATACAGTCTTGGCAAATTGACAAACATAAAAATGATTTCTTTTCGACAAGCTTTTTTTCCTTCTAGGAAGTATTTGTAACCTCCAACTCGAGGAATTAGTGTTAGTACATGTAGGGGTGTGGAATGCACCATAAGACTTATTTATATTGCAGATAATGAAAATATATTGCAGGATAATAAGTGATGGGCCGCATTTGGGAAACTCTAAAATAAAATGATTGAACCAAATTTTAGAAAATTACATGCATTATTTAAAAAGCTGTAATGGAGAAACAGAAAGACTGAGAAGAAAATTGCTTGCTTAAACTCTGCTGTGAAAGGTTGATTTTATGCTTGTGGTGATCTCGCAAAGCAAGTGGCTGTCAGGTAATTAATGCTTTATTAATTTATGAAGAGCAGGGAAGGACTAGCTTATCTGCATTGAAGCAAATTCTTTCCAAGTAACATGTTAAAACAAAAATCAAGATGATGAAAAATATGAGCAATTTGTCAATTTAAATGGATGTTCCTCTTTATGGGCTTCCTAGACAGGTTTTGCACTAAAATCTCTATGCTAAAATGGGTGGTAGCATAATTAAAGAGCAAAAAAGATAGAGTGACTGGGTGGCATCATTTGTAATCCATGACAGTATTTCAAAAGTCTTTCCTTTAAAAAATAGTCCAAATGCCTTTAACACTATATGTTGATATAATGGGTAATACTTATACAGGCATACCTCGAGATGTTGCAGATTGGGTTCCAGACTACTGCAGCAAAGTGAGTAGTGCAATAAAGTTAGTCGTAATCTTTTTGCTGGTGGAGGTTCTTGCCCTCGATTTGTAGAAAATGCAACATCTGTGAAGCACAATAAAGTGAAATGCAATAAAACGGGGTATGCCTATGTAAAGTGCACTGGGCCAGACAGTGTGGTATCATTTGATCCTTAGAATAACCCCTCTGAAGTAGGTCTTTTGTCCCATTTATGGATGAGGAAACTGAGACAATTAACTTACCCAAGTTTACATAGCTACTGAGTGGTGGAGCCAGGTTTCAAATCCAGGCAGTTGTTTTTAGAGTTTCTGCTTTTTGGCTACTCTACTATGCTGACTGCCATTACATCTAGAATTTTAAAAGCATCTTTTACCAAATAAGTAGAGCAAATATGTGATACTTGAGCATTGTGTATTTTGGAAACCTGCCAGGGAAACTAAGAATAGTGTTTGTGGGTTTTTTTGTACATCGCACAAATGTCAGTCAACATAACTGTTCATAAACACATCTGTTCATTTCTCTTGCAGTTGAATAAAAAGCCCTTTTTTAATGAGTAGGAAGGTATGGCACTCTTCTTGACAGGATAAGTTAATGATGTTATTTATTTTTAACATTTATGTGTTGAGTGTCCAATGTGTATGGAGCCCTATGTTAGCTGCAGGCAGGGAAGGGGAGAGATACAGCAATGAATAAGACTTAGTCCCTGTGCTCAGAGGAGTTTATGATTTATTGAGAAGAATAGGTCTGCCTATAAATAATTCAAGGACATGGATGAATCAGGTGTGGGAGTAGAAGCGTGGCATATGGAATGCAGGTGTTAAGGCAGGTACCATTTAAAAATACCCAGTCAGCGAGATCCCAATATGATATTCTTTGTGTGTCATAGATACACTTAAAAAAAATTTACTGAGTGCCTACTGTATATCAGGCCCTAGGCTAGAAAATTATTTTGAATTTTCCTAAGGTATGCTGTAGGACTTAATTTTCAAGTATTAGAAAGGTTTAAAATTTAGAGAAACCAGAGGTAACTTTTTTTAGACATAATCTATTCCTTCCTCAGGAGCTGGTATATCTGATTGATACTGGCATTAGGCCAGACTGACGTACTGCCAGTGACACTTTGTGGTAAGCTGGGACTAAAGATAGTGATAATTAAAGGTGTCAGCACTTCTATATTAAGTATGTAACAGGCCACACTTACATTGCTTCTAGAAGGAACACATAGAAAGTGTATTTATTAAGAGCTGTCTGCTTCCTTAGGAGTTTTTCTCTATTACCAAAACTTTTGATTGACTTTCAAAAACTAGAACACATATGTGACCATTTCCAAGGCTACACTGGTGGACTCCTGAATTTTTATGTAGGTAAAAATAAAAATAAATGTAAATGACCAGATACGCTACCTTTAAAAACGCTGAGGACTATATTGACTGACATCATAAAATTCCTCTTACCCCAAGTATGTCGTCCATATAATTCAGGAGACATGCATTTTCCTTTTAATAAAGTTCCTAACATGATTTGAAATTCCTTTCTAATATCTGTCTTGGAGTCTTTTACAATGAGAATAATGATCTAAAGATAATGTAAATTCTTAGTAAATACATAAAAGTTTCATCAGTCCAGAATACTCTTTTAGAATCAAGAAAATATAATAATCCATTAAAAAATTCTTAGTTAGGACTGAAACCAAAAGGATCTTCTTTACTTAAACTTCATTTTATCTGAAAATATAACGACCCAAACTGTATTCTCCAAGCATTATAGTTGGCCAACATTTATATTGGACTGAGGAATTCTTATAGAGTGATAAGCTCTGACTATCAGTTAAATTGATCTCAGAATCATAGTGTTGGAAGCTATTTTACTGGTATTGATAGTTGAACCTCACCTCATTTTAAATGTTCTTTCACAGCACTCCTGATCGTTGGGCTTGCAGCCTTCACCTGAGAAGGCCAAAGGACAGGATATTTAAGATCACCTAAGGTTATATGTTTTATTACAGTTAGTGCATTCTTGAATTTTGCTGCTGTCTTCCAAGACTCCTATTTAGCAGCTGATTTAGCCCTCTGGAGTAAACATGAAGCTAATCTCAATATTCTTCCCAGTGACTGAGGGTACCAAGGTAAGAAAGTAAAAGAGGAGTGTCTGGTGAGACCTCAGGCAGGTGTTCTGGCCAGTCGGACTTTCTCTGTGGGTCCAGTTCTGGGTCCTCTGCTGGGCAGACTTCTGGGTGGATTGCTAACAGGGCCATCTTAACCTTTATTTTGTATAGTAACGAACACTAAGAAAAGGAGGACACCCAAATGTAAATATATCGAGTGCCTGCTTTGTACCACTACTGTGTCAGAGTCTTGGCTCTCATTATGCCATTTATTTCTCATAACTCAAAAAAGTATTGTTAATTCTAAAGATGATGAATCTGAATCCAGAAATTAAGTAACTTGCCCAAGGACATACAGTTAGTAAATATGGGCGTTAGAATTCTGGTGCCTCCATAGCCAGCACTTTTGACATACCACATTGCCTCCTGGAGGGCCTTACTAGGGGCAATGACTGTGAGCTTTCACACACTTTCCCATCAGTCTCTTCTGAATGAACCCAGCTAGGAGATCTAAGGCTCCCAGGCCACCCCAAGCCAACATTAATGTTGATTGTAATCTCTCTCCTCTTCCCAATACTTTTCTCTTCTCGCCATCAAAATTAAGCATATTCTTTTCAAAGATATCACTCTTCTCTCTAGGAACATACATTTGTAAGCCAAAATAATTTGCATCAATAGGTATGAGAAACCTCTTCTTTCATATTCCTTGACTGGGTCAAAAGAATCTTAGAATGGCTTGGTGTAAAAGGTTGGGAAATCTAAGCTAAACAGTTAATCATGACCAGGTTAAACAATGATTTCATCTTCCGAAGTGATGAGTCTTCCAGTTATACTCCTGATGTGAAAGTAAAGTATAATTGTGAATACCACAATTATAAGATTTCACCTGTTTTCAGGTGAAATTTAATAGTTCAATGAAACAAAGCTCTGGGAAAACATTAGAATATACTACAATACTTAAGGGGAGGTAGAGATAATGGTATTCCTCCAAGTACTCACATAGTATGTAAATGAACCTTTCACACTCTCCTATTACTACCCATCTGTCTCTCCCTCATTAAACTGTAATCTTCTTGAGGGTAGAGAATGTATTGAATTCACACTTTTATTGCCGTTAGGCCCTATATAACACAATACCTTTCCCAAAGCAGTTGATAAATAAATGTTTATTTCATGAATGAATGAATGAATGAATGAATAAAAGAAATATGAAATGTCTTTATATGGTCTGCATAAACCTACCTCAAGTGGTATTGAATGGATTTCAATTAGTTTGAGGTAAGAAAATACTTCACAGAAGATTACAGGCCAGGAAGACATATGGTTTTTAAAATCTTGGGTTAGCTATGAATTTCATGTTTCATGGATCTGGCTATGGGGTTATATATACATTTCAAGTATGGTACTCTGAAATGAGACTTTTATTCCAGCTGTGAATTAAATTATTATATTAGATAAGTTTTTTAACTTAAAAATTTCTGGTCTGTAAATAAGACTGATTATTCTTAAAATACTTCATCTGAAATATTTGAGTGTGTTGGGAGAATATTAAGGGTGGTTTTGTTTTTGAAAATATCTGATTAAGGGGGATGGTTCTGAGAAAGAATAAACAGGGACCATTAGGAGGTAGAAGATGGTGCTGAGTGGGATTTGGTGTTGGAATTTCAAAGCCTATTTGTTCCATACTTGACAGACTCTTTTCTCTGAAATAAACAAAATGCAAAAGCCACACCTGATTATCTTCAAGGATGCCTGTATTTGAATAGAGAAATAGATTTTTATGACTAAGGAGAAAAATCATACAAAAAAATGTCCCAGGTGCATAATGTGATGTGTCAGATAATTGTAAGTTTTTTTTTCTTCCCCCTCAATTTCTTTCTGCTGCCCTGACTCTGTGTCTCTTTCATGAGGGGAAAATGGTTATGATGCTTGTCACTATGAGCTCATAGTGTGTGGGCTCCATCCTCGATAAACGAGTTGAAGGAACTACTTATTAAGGCCCTACTTTAAGGTCTGAGGGGAGTGCTGGCCACAGTTCCTGTCTCTTTAGGAGACACTACTTTTACTATTCAGGAGTTGCTCATAGATCTTCAAAAATAGTGGGGAGAGCAGAGAGGACAATAGTGGCTTTAATGCCACTAGACCCCAACCCTTTCTATTAGCACGAGAGCAAAGATATACCCCTCTCCTGCCCAATGGGAGACAGCACTACATCTGATATCAGTATGATCTCTTCTGACGCTTAGACACTGAAATGCTGGTGAACAACTGCTGGAGAGCTGCAGCTGTAAGAATGAGTTCCAGGCCCATTTCCTAGGAGCAGGCTAGCTCCCTGTTCTTTTTCTCTTCTCACAGCAGGCTTCCGGGCCTTTTTCTCTTGGTAACTGTCACCACTAGTTCTGTTTAGCCCCTGAAGATAAGCACGTAGGCCCTTTTTATTTTAAGATTTTACAGTTAAACAAAACAAAATAGCAGCATTAGGAAATCGCAGAATTCCCAGACCTGATTCCCTTCTGGAAGCCCTTGGGACATAGCTTTTATTTCTTGTGTGGGGCTTTCTTTTTTTTCTAGCTTCTTTCCCCTTCTCCCATTAAATTAATAGTTTGTTCTCAAGGATGCCTTCCTTCCGCACGTAGGCCTGAAGATCCCTACTTCCTTATTCCCACCTGGGAGCCTGCGTCTTGGGGATGTTCCACAGGCATTGGACTCTGAGACATTCTGGGCATTTTCTCAAAGCACTCATTTTCTTTAGCAATCAATCCAAGTAACAGATTCTTATCCAATGTGAAGTATTCTTTGAGCCTTCCTTTTCCAAAATTCAGCTTAAAACATAATTGTCCTGGACCATGCCAAGGCATGATTTACCTACATGTGAACTCACTGATGATATTTGATTAGTAAAAGATCACTCAATTAGTGAAGAGTGATGGTAAGTTGGCCAGGCCAGAAATTTCACCGGCTGAGATCCTCTAGCAAAGTCCATGCTGTCATTGTGTCTTCTGTGAGCTGGCTTCAGATGACATCTTTTGCTTTTTGAAAACAATATTCCAGACGTGAATAAGAAACTATGAGTCATACAATAAATATAATAGTAGGCTTGTGCCACGGTTGCTTTTAGAGCATTGTATTTTAGTGCTTGTTTAATTATCTGTTTGCTATAAAGGTTGGTAGTCTTGGTTTTCCTCTCCAATGTAAACAAAGTAATATTTATTTCCCTTGCTACTTGCTATAAGAGTAGGAATTCTTAAAAAATTTTTTCTTGTTCTCGTTTCAACTTCCACATAGTTTAGAATGAGTAGTTTTCAAAGAAGTTTGTTTTTTAAAACAATTTTCCTCTGTAATAAGTTCAAGAGGTGAAATAGAATTTTCATCTTGAAAGTAAACAAGTCCTGTCACTACTAGTAAAAAACGTATTATTACTGAAGACAAATTTCAGAGAGAGGGCTTATTGTCAGCTGTGACACGTCTAACAGGGATGGCAGTCTAAGGTCTAAGACTTCAGCTTTGGCAGTCCACGAATTTGATTTCTTCAGCTCACAGAGTTGAGCAAACTCAGGGGTATGGACTGCAGTTAACTGTTCAGTACGTTTTCTCCTTTGTGGCAGAGTCTTTACTGGAAGCAAAATGACAATCAAAAGTCTGCATGGTGATCATGGAGTCAGAGCCAAAGGGAGCCAGATGGTCTGAGTGTCATATGTCAGCCAGCCTTAGGAGCTGGATGTCCTTCCCTGCACTCCAGAGGCAGTGTTATAGAACAGAGAGCATTTCTCCTCCTCTTGGCTGGTGAGTCTGTCTTTCCTGCTGGCCTAGTGCTGGCAACTGAGCATGAATAGCTTCTCTTGTTAAAATAGAACACAAAACCCTCTAAGGTTTGAGCAGATGAGAACTCCGAACGAGACTCTACATGCAGTTACCAGCTTGTTCTTTTGAATTTCCCCTCCCCTTCCAGTTCTTTCCCTTTGATTCTGGGTGTTCATCATCCTCTTCACCCCCAAGGGCCTGTTGTGCCCTCTAAAAAAATGGCCAAAGTCAAACATCAGACCTCTATTATTGTTCTCAGCACAGCTGAGATGGGCTGGAACAGTGAATGGACGGACATCTTATTAAAATTAAGAGAAAACTAAAGGAAAACAAACATGTACTGAAACTATAAAAGCCTCAGGCTGATGAAGGATAGATTTCTGTATGCGAGCTTGGTGTAAAACCTAAGCCAAACAGTTCATCCTGACCAGGTCAAACAGTGACTTCATCTTCTAAAGTGATGAGGCAAAGTACTGCCTTTTTCAAAGCATCTTTGCCTCAGTCAGGCAGGCATATCAGCTTGGTTTACTTTTGCAGATGTCTAATCTTATTTTAACAGATTCTTATATATGAAATGTATATTTCATGCTTAGAGTTGTATCGTTTCTGACCTTGTCCTCAAATTCTGGGGGCACTTCATGAAGCCCAGAATGTCCTGATTACAAAATAAGTGTGCCAGAGTCATAAGAATGACTTCTATTTTAGCTCTTTTAGAATGTCATTAGGAATGCATTTAAAAAAATATTCAATACTTTTCAATCGATAACAGCCATTGTTTTTGATGTCCAAATTGTTCCACCTTTGGCCAATAGGGGCTATTCACGTGGCTCTTGTGTCCTTTTAAGATGACCCCATTGGCTTTGGAGCACTCCTTTCCTTTCTGAGCTCATGTCGATGTTTCAGGTTCATCTTGTACTTTTTCTGGCTCAGATCTGTAATCAGTCACACATCAAAGGAGCCTTGGCTCCTTTTGGTGGGGAATGGTTTTTAGAGACCACAACCTAGTTGCTGGGGGTGTTCATTGCTGCTGGGTTGTCCTTACCTCTAAACCTACTCCATGGGTATATGTGTATTTTTGAAAGGAAAAAAGATGAGTTCATACTAGTATTTCCAACTTAAATATACTATTGAAGGATTTAAGAAAAAGAATTTCTTTGATTATACACATGCATTTTCTGTTACACTGAAAACATCTTGGTTCCTTTGGACATTAACACAATTATTTGCTTTATCTATTCTATAGTGCACATAAGTATTTAAAAAATAATGCCAATATTAGTAATGAGAATCATACTACTGAATGAAATGTAAGATTTTGTTTCAGCTCTATTTGCCTTTGGAATATATTCTACCATTTGTGTACAGTCATAATATTGTATTCTAAAGCAACTTATTTATTTTCTGTGTTCTTTTGCCATCAGAGATATTCTGTTAGGTTCATTTATTTCTATTCACTTTCATTTTTAGGGTGTTCTTTTTATTTAATTTTTTAATATTATTAATATAACATGTTATTCTAGAGTCAAAACTATGTAAGGTACATCCAGAGAAGTCTCTTTTCCATTCCTGTCTCTTCCACATAAATATTCTTTAGTTTTTGGTTTATCCACCCAGTATTCCTTTTCTAAATGTTAGCAAACATAGTTATCTTTGTATCTGCCCTTACCCCCCATATCCTTTCCTTTTTCCTCATTCATTTTTATGATTAATATTACATTGGTGAAAGTGGTAGTTTAAGAATCACCCTTCCTTTCCGCCCCTCCCCCCTCCCTTCAGTAATGCCAGCTAGTAGCTCTGAACTACTGAATCAGGGATTTGGCTGGAGAGGCGAGGAAGCACGTTTTTAAATTAAAAAACAAACAAACTTCTTTTAAATGGGAATATTCTTTTTTATTTTTTTCTTGAAGCCATTATTCCAAGAGAAAAACCATTATTATTATTTTTTTACGTGTTCGCCATGTTTCTCTAAGCTGCCAGGAAAGAGTTTAACATAATTTAGGATGAAGCTAGTTCTTCACCATCTGCCAGCTTCTCTGCTGTGTTGCCAGATCGGTCCTGTGGTCGGCTGACTGACCCTTCTGACTCTGCTCAGATGAAGTGGGCATTTGCATCTCTCTGGTGTTCTGCACCTGAGACTTACTCCCTTCGGTGCCCCCTCAGCGTCTCCAGATCTTGCGAGAAGCACGCAAATCTCTGTCGCTGCTTCTTGTCCCTAGTTGATCACCCACCCACTCCGGGGTTTCCGGGCTCTGCAGCTCTGCTGCTCCCGGGTGCAGGTGCCGGGAGCGCCTGGGCACGCGGGAGCTGGAGCTGCCCCGCCTGCTCATGGTAATGCCGGGATTGGAGGCGGGAGCACCGCCTTCCTCTCCCTTGCGTTAGCTCTCTCCCGCCCTCCTCCCCGCCCCAAGCCCTCTTCAGCCTCAGCTGTGCAGGCTCCGCACTGCAGATGCCCACCGGCTGCCTTACGTTCCGCGGCTCCCGCGGTGTCCGCCGGTCTCCTCGACCCCCAAGCTCCGGCCACAGTCTTGCTGCCCTCGAGAGACCCTTGCCTGAGCCGACTCGCAGAGCCACCGGAGCGAAGCTGCTACGTCGGCGGGGCAGGGGGTGACTCAGGCAGACGGTGCCTGCACGGGAGCCCGGGGCACTCCCGGATGCGGCAGGACAAGCTTACCGGCTCCCTGAGGCGTGGAGGGAGATGTCTGAAGCGGCAGAGCGGTGGTGGTGGCGGCGGCGGCGGCGGTGGCGGCGTGGGCACCATCCTAAGCAATGTGCTCAAGAAACGTAGCTGCATTTCCCGAACCGCGCCCCGGCTGCTCTGTACTCTGGAACCGGGTGAGGACCTGGGGCTGCAGATGG
>NW_011888790.1:1217513-1222677 GCF_000151845.1 Pteropus vampyrus
GGTTTTTAGGTCGGTAGAAATAATTCAGTGCGGGACCGAATTTCCTGGTCTTTGTTATAATAAAGCAAACGTCATGACTATACGCTCCTCCATTCAGCACCCTGTGTCTGGACAGCACCCTCACAATGAGGTTTGTTTCATCATGCCTTAAATCCTGCGTTCCAGCTGGAGGCACTCTTGTGACCGTTGTATTATTGCTCTGAACTGACACTGGACTTCAATTATTTTATTTTTATATTTGGTTGATTACTAATTAATTTATTGGGGTGGCATTGATTAATAAAATTATATTAGGTTTCAAGTCATCTGTATATTGCATTGTGTGTTCACCACCCAAAGTCAAATCTTCCATCACCATATATTTGACCCCCTTTTCTCTTATCTACCGTCCCCCTCTCCTCTCCCTCTGGTAGCCACTAAACTATTGTCTATGTCTACAAGTTTTTGTTTTGTTGGTTTGTTGCTTTTAGTTACATATCCCACATATGAGTAAAATCACATGGCACCTTTGTCCTTCAATAAATGATTGGATAAAGAAGATGTAGTACATATATACAATGGAATATTATTCAGCCATAAGAAAAGATAAAATACTACCATGCTGAGCGAAATTATCATGTTAAATGAAATAAGCCAGACAGAAAAAGTTGAGGCTGGACTTCATTTAAACCAACTCAGAATAATGAGAATTGTAGGCGTACTTAATAAATCTTTGAAAAGAAAATCCTATCTGTCTAGGCAGAATATGACTTGGGCCATGAAGCTTTAAAAGAAAATATCTTGGGATCCTCTACTACAGCTTGACTTCAGAAATCTAGGACCCAACTCATGGTACTCTTCTAGGACTCTGAGAAGAGCATCTGCATACTCTCATGGGCTTGGACAAATCAGACACATTGCTTTCTAGCTTCTTGTCTCCATATATATGTTTTTAAAAAGACAAGTCTACTTTATTATAATTTTCAAATTCTGAAGATTATGCCTATCCATGTATCAACCCCTAAGTAGTGGAAGTTGTAGAGAGGATTTCAGTATACCTAATTTGTAGTCAACATCTTAGAAGCAAAAAAGTCATAAATGGTAACCATAAATTGTAAAACTGAATGCTATTGACAATGTTTGTATATCTTGGTTCTTGAACTTTTAAGTAATAAGTCTTGAAAAGTGAATTAAAATGTTATGTCATTGATTGTGAAATTGTAAGAAAAGGATAAATAGCATTTTTAGATTTGATTAAATTATTTTTAAAATAGAATTTAAGTGGAAATAAAACTTGTCATTTAATTTCACCTCATACTTCTAATTTCGGCACATACTTCTAATATGGAATTCTAAATAAAAGCCCAGTATAAATATTAAGCATATGGTCTTTACGTAGTCTCCTAATTATTTACTTCTATCCCCTAGATTGAGATCTGAAGGAAAGAAGTTGTTCTTAAGTTGTAGATAACTTAGAATTAGAGATCAATTATATTTTTAGCTTGTAGTCTATCATTAAACATACAAACTTTTATCTTCAATAACTAAGCCTATCAAGACAGAATTTAAAAATATGTGAAAATCTCCAAATAGGATTGTTAAGGATTCCATTAGTGAGAAGGCAATGGCATTTTTATAACTTTCGTTATTTCCACTTAAGTTTCCTTAATAGACTTAATCTATGCAAGTATCCTAGAAAACAAATTCTGTAAGTAGAGAATTCTCTTTCTAGGTTTCATAAATATTAATTATATCGCACTAAGTGATTTATAGTTAATCGTCACAACAATCTACTCAGGCATTATTATCCTACTTTTAAAGATAAAGAGTTGAGATTGAGACAAGTTAAATCATTTGTTCAACTCTAGGCTGAAGTTGAATGGAGGTCTATAAGACTCCAAGCCTGTGGTGTCATTTTTGTTGTTGTTGTTGTTGTTTTTGCACTACTACAGACAGCTGTGGAAACCACCAACCTATGTGAAAAGCTCCATTCTACGGCCATAGGATATTTTTCTATTTTAATATTGTTTTAACAAAGTTGACTAAAATTTTGTAAAAATAAGTATTTTAAAAAGTTCATGATGATTCAGTAGAATCAGGTTACTTTTTACTTTGATATAATTTATTTTATCCCAAAATAACAGTTACTTATGTGTTTTTCTTTTAGGAGTTGACACAAAGTTGAAGTTCACTCTTGAGCCATCTTTGGGTCAAAATGGTTTTCAACAGGTAACTTTATTTTTGGTTTTTAGAAATAGTCTTATTTTGGGGTATCTACTGGGTATACTTCGATATATTCTCACAGCAAGAAAATTAGCATATGCTTTTGTGTGCATAAGCAGACAAGTCAGTTTTTAAAATTATAGATAAAATAACTTATGAAGCTACAAGTGGCCTGGGTTTATATTTGTGATGAAAAATTTTGTACTTTCTATTAATGGTAAAATTGTGAAAAAATTTAAAAAAACAAATGTCTATCATTCTGAATTCATAACATGTTTCGATTTCTGAACCAGTGCTTCTCAATCATTGTGTGTGTATTGCAAATGGATTACAGATGTGTTAAGGGTATCTAAGGGGGCACTGGAGCAGTCATAGTCCTCAGACCAGTCACATCTGTCTTAAAGAAGCTTTAATTGTTTACCCCAGTGTGCTGTACAAATTTTATCATACTCTATGGATGTCAAGATGGAAAAAAGGTTGGAAAGTGCTTATCCAGGTCAATATTATCACTCTTAATATTTCTTCTTTATTTCTAGTGGTATGATGCTCTCAA
The DNA here is from genome assembly GCF_000151845.1 of Pteropus vampyrus. NCBI lineage: Eukaryota > Metazoa > Chordata > Mammalia > Chiroptera > Pteropodidae > Pteropus > Pteropus vampyrus. The sequence continues at coordinate 1,220,269 of NW_011888790.1, forward strand.
GGCAGTTGCCAGGCTATCAACAGGAATACCAAAGGAATGGAGGAGAAAGGTAAGGAGGATTCGTAGGGCTAAAATACAAATAGACCATCACTTTGTCCACTTTTAAAGTCTCTGGAATGTGAAATAAAAACCAGTAGAAAATAAAAAACCAATTCAAAGTTTTTGTCTTTATGAAGTTTACAATGAATAAAATATCAAACATGTCAGATGGCGATAAGTACCATGGATAAAAATAAAGCAGAGAAATAAATTAGGAGAACATGGAGAAATAGGGATAAGGAGAAAGAATTTTAAATAGCAAAGTGACATTTGAATAGGGCCACGCAGGAGGTGGGCAGTGGACCATGAAGTTACTTTGGGATGAGTACTCCAAACAGAGAACGCTCTGGTGGGAGCATTTTAGGAGTATACAAGCAAAAGCAAGAGGATGAAACGGCTGAAACACAGTGGACAAAGTGGGAAGCAAGAGGTGAGAGGATCATAGAGGTAATGTGATGGGTTCGGGGGGTGGCAGATCATATAGGACCTTATAGGCCATAGTAGGACTTTGTCCAGTGTGAGATGGGAAGCATTGGGTAGTTTTGAACAGGGAGTAACATGACATAACTTATATTTTAAATGGACCACTCTGCCTACTAACTTGAGAATATGAGGGACAAGGGCAGAAGCAGGGAGACCAGTAGGAGAATTACAATAATTTACGCAAGTGATGGATCAGGTAGTGGAGATGGAGAGAAAGGGTCAGATTCTGGATACATTTGGAAGGCTGAGTTGATGTGAATTCCTGTTGGATTGAAATGAGATGTAAGAGAGATGTCAGTGATGACTTCACAATTTTGACCATCTGAGCTACTGGAAAGGGTAGAGTTACTATTTACTCAGATGGGAGAAGCAGATGTATGTGTTTGTATGTTTGTATATACAGGTGAGATGATGATGGATTAGATGATTGGTTTTGGATCTGTTAAGGTTCAATACCTATTAGATGTCAAGTTGAAGATGTCAAGTGAGCGTTTGGACATATGATTCTGATGCTTAGGAGAGAAGTCTGGCTGGAGATATTAATCAGTATTATTTTTGCTAAATTCAAATACCAAAACTTGAAAGCCTCTCTTATATTAATTTATAAACCTAGTCTAATACTCTTACAATTTGAACATTGGAGATTCCTCAAAATATACATTAAAATGGTATTATGAAACATATCTTTCAGAAATAGCTTTTCAGGGTAAGGCAATCAAAGGTGTGAAAATATCCAGTGACTCCTTTAAAAAATTATTTACTATGGGAGGTCATCTGTCAGTTTGTGTGTGTATGTGTGTGTGTGAGAGAGAGAGAGAGAGAGAGGAAGCGAGGGAAAGAAGGATGATTTAAATGTAGAGACCATTTCCTGGTGAAAAAAGGCCCATTCTCCCTGAATGACCAGGTGGCTCTTGCCCAAGCATAGAGAGCAATTCAGAGCCAAGTATAACGAGCTCATAATATAATATAGCTAATCCAATGAACTGAAATGAAATTTGAAAAAATTTTTTGTTTTCTTAACAGTTTCCCTAATGGCTGGATCATTGCTTGGTACTTAGTAGGAACTCAACAAATATTAACTGAATTGCCCTAATTGGTGCAATTCTGTACAGCAAACATTTCAATGAGGTTCTTATGGATTTCTACATGTGGGCTATATCTGGTCTGGGAAAAGTTCTCATTTTCTTGTTGTATACAATAACTATTTCTAATAAAGAAAGGTGACATTATGTATTTTACTTTAGCATTCTTCTTTATTAATATTTTAGGTTTGGTTGACCTTGGCAGATCATTATTTGCATAGTATAGCCATTGATTGGGACAAAACCATGCGCTTCACTTTCAATGAAAGGAGTAATCCTGATGATGACTCGATGGGAATTCAAATAGTCAAGGTAATGCCCCTGAACATGGCCTATTGTCCTCACTTAGAAGGAAGGTTCTAAGAGCCAGATGTTTTCTGGATAGAGGATCAAGCCTTATGGTCTGAATGTCTGTATACTTTCTGCTTTTCATTTTATTTGTTAATAGCTTTATAATGGGAAACTTTGTCTATGCCTTGTCTTCATAAATTTGTTTGTTGCCAGTAAGGAGAAAATGATAGGAGATTGAAATTCCCTTTTCTTTCTTTAGTGTGGGTCAGTGCTGTTAACTGGATTTTTACATAAGTCACTAAGAAATTTAAAGTTAAATGTATTTCACATTAAAACAAATGGGCATTTATTAGGGTCTTTGATAATTTCTTAACTGTCAGTTTGTGACAATAGATTGACTGGCAGGTCTGTTTTAAACCAGATGGTCAAGAGTTCAAGCCAGCTGTGGAGGCAGCTGTGGTTTGCCTACCTTGATTATTGCAGTTGAGGAGAGCCTGGTGCCAAAAGCCAGGGA
>NW_011888790.1:1223332-1244791 GCF_000151845.1 Pteropus vampyrus
TCTGTTTCAGACAAATGCTAAAAAAATTTATGGAAATATATATTGTATGCTTAAAAAGCCTTTGCATTATCCACATTTTTCAGCTGTTTGGAATTTCAGAATGTAATTCTCAGAGATGAAGTATTCCATATTTGAAATATTTTTTCTGTGTAAATTGTGAATTAAGACAATACACATTTTATAACAACCATGTTATTAGAAGATCTTTTATTTTTTTATTGAAGTGAATGCTAAGTCAGTAAAATGACATCAGCACCTGAAAATTGTAATCTCTGGTAATAAAATTATAGATATTGCCTTGATTAAATATTAACATTTCTGTCTATTTTATACAAATTTATAAAACAATTTGGTGGAATGATTTTTCTATTTTGGACAGAATGATTTTTATGTCTATAGTACAGGTTGTATTTTTTGCTATTTTGATTTTGCTCTTGAATACTGTTTGGAGTTTTGATAGCTAATTATTATATCATTTTTTTTAGAAAGAAATAATGTTGGCATCTATCATACATATGCTGAAATGACTTATTTTACTGGAGACATTATTAAAATAAACTTTTAATTTATATGAAATTATAATGTAATTTTTGTTAATTCTGAGACTCTATTTGTGTTAATTCTGGAAACATTGTAAGTAGAAAATTTGCCTTACTGATATTTCTCTTGAAAATGTCATATTAGAAAACATTAGGGAAAAAAAACTAAAAAAAGTTTGTTTTGGCCCACATGTATAAGTTGCATATATATTTTTAAAAACTAAAATACATGTTGGTAATCAGACTCTATTTAATGCAGAGGCAAAGAAGTAACTACAGCCTTCTCTCTCTCTTTTTTTTTTTTTTTGAGATAGTGTATAAGGAATCATTTAAAAAAATATTGTTTCTTTCTCATTGTAGGATCTTCACCGCACAGGCTGCAGTTCTTACTGTGGCCAGGAGGCGGAGCAGGACAGGGTTGTGTTGAAGCGCGTCCTTTTAGCCTATGCCCGATGGAACAAGACTGTAGGGTATTGCCAAGGCTTTAACATCTTAGCTGCACTAATTCTGGAAGTGGTGGAAGGCAATGAAGGGGATGCTCTGAAAGTGAGTATCAAGATCTGAAGAAGGCAGCTGAAATTTTTCAGAGAGTGAAATATTAGGACTACAATTTCTCTTTCTCTTCCTTGATACCCACTCCCTTCCAAGGTGTTTGCCACACCTTGGCAATTACCTATGACGCTATTTCCCCTAGGTTAAATCCAGGTCAAGTGGCAGACTCATGCAGCTGTCAAATGTGAAGAGAATGATTATGTTTTCAGTCTCACTTATAAGACATCATATTTTAAAGAAAATTAAATAGTAATTAATTATCCATTGCTGCATAATAAATTCGCTACTTAAAAGAGCAAACATGTACTACATTACAGTTTCTCTGAGTCAGGAATCTGGACATGGCTTCACTGGCTTAAAGTCACATCATTATGGCATTCAAACTGTTGTCTGGGGCTGTGGTCTCATCTGAAGGCTCAACTGGGTTGGAGCATTTACTTCCAAGTTCATACATGTGGTTGTTGGCAAGATTTAATTCCTCACAGGTAATTGGACTGAGGACCTCAGTTCCTTGCCGGCTATTAGTCAGAGGGCTCTCCATCTCACAACACAGTGGCTGGTATCCCTCAGAGTGAGTGAGAGAGTGAAAGAGTGTGAGCAAGGCAGAAGAGATTAAGTTACAGGTTTGTAGCCTAATGTCAGAAAGGACATTTCATCATTTTTGTCACATTCTATTAGAAGCCAGTCATTAGGGCCAGTTCATATTCAATGGGAAGGGCTTATACAGAGTGTGACTATCTGGAGGTGGGGATCACTGGGGTCCTGTTAGAAACTGCCTGATCCACAAGTCATGCTTAATTCTGGTTGGATCTTATTAGGTTGCTTTCTTCTTTCATATCTGGGATGAGGTGCGGAGGAAGTAGGCTGAGAATGAATGTCTATGATGGAAGAAAGGTTTGCATGGAGAAAGGCAATGGAAGTAAATTGTATTTATTATTTAATCTTTGATGCCTGGGGCCTTTATTAGTGAAAAAAACCTAGAAACACTTTGAGGTGGGACACTAGCAATTTAAGCTTATAGGTCCAAATATGACTCCATGAATGAGTCACCAGAAATAGTGTTTAAGAGAAATGAAGCATTTCAAATGTGGAGGATGGCCACTGCCTTATTTGCTTAGGGCAATATGAGTTGCTTATTCATATTTGAACCCTCAAACTGTTGTTGATTGCAATGTTTTGTGATGGATAGGATGAATATTTAGTCTTTGTATTCAAGAGCACCTCCCTTCACCACAATTCTCTGTATGACTGTGGTGAATACCTTAGTGATATTCTCAATCGCTGACCAAAGTGATATGGAAAAATAAGCAAATGTTCCTCCTCGTTTTATATACCTGAATTGTTAATCCAACTTTTCAACAGAACAGTTTTCCATTTCATAGTCATAAAAATTACACTGAAAAAAAATCGACTAAAGCTGATAGGCTGAGTAAACAAAATTGCTTCTTAATAAAAAATGTTTTAAACTAATGTATTTGATTTGTCACTGCCTCCCCCTCCAGTCTGCCTGTTTGATGAACAAGTAGCTTCAAATCTGTTTCCTTAAATACATGAATGGAAAAAGTGAGAGGGTGACTACAGATTTAGATCATGTCAGGCTGGATTTATAATTAATTCCACCATGATGTATATAAAACGAGGCAGTTAAGAATAAAGCTGTTGTAAAAATCCGCATGTAGGTTTTTGTGTGGATATGTTTTCAACTTTTTTTTGGGTGAACCTAGGAGTGTAATTATTGGGTTGCATGGTAAGAGGATGTTTAGTTTTATAAGAAACCACCAAACTATCTTTCAAAGTGACTGTATCATTTTGCATTCCCACCAGCAATATCTGAGAGTTCCTGTTCTTCCCCATCCTTGCCAGCATTAGGTATTGTCAGCATACCAGATTTTGGCCATTCTAATAGGTGTGTAGTGTTATCTTGTTGTTTTAATTTGAATTTCCTTGATGACTGCTGTGTGGAACATCTTTTCATGTGCTTATTTGCCATCTGTGTATCTTCTTTGGTTAGGTGTCTGTTAAGGTCTTTGGTCTAATTTGTAATTAGGTTGTTTGTTTTCTTGTTGAGTTTTAAGAGTTCTTTGTATATTTTGGATGACTGTCTTTTATTAGATGTGGTTTTTGAAAATATTTTCTACCAATCTGTGGCTTGTCTTCTAATTCACTTGACATTGTCTTTCACAGAGCAGAAGTTTTTAGTTTTAATGAAGTCTAGCTTATCAAGTATTTCTTTCATGGATTGTGCCTTTGGCATTGTATTTAAAAAGTCATTCCCATTCCCAAGGTCAAGTATGCTATGTTATCTTCTAGGAATTTTATAGTATTGCATTTTACATTTACGTCTATGATCTCTTTTGAGTCAGTTTTTGTGAAAGATGTAAGGCTTGTGTCTAGATTTATCTTCTTTTTTTTTTTTTTGCATTTGGATATCCTGTTGTTCTAGAACCATTTGTTGAAGAGGTTAGCTTTGCTCTATTGCCATTATTTATTCTAATTTAAAAAAAAGATTTAATGTTTGGTCTTTGAAATATAGTAGTGGGTAGAGTGACATAGCTGGTATAAGACATAGCTGGCTTTGATGTTTTTTATTAGGCTTTGAGATGCCTTTCAACAGAGAATTTCATTGTGTCACAAGAATTATTATGATAAATGGTATTTTTTATTCTTATTTTTGTGTAATTTTGATGGATCATAATTTCTTCATAAAAACTTAAGTATCTTTCTCAACATTCTATAACTTATCTTAGATGAAAAGTGCAATAACGGACTGTTACCTTTCAATTTTGCCTTCATGGTCCCATAAATCCCTCTTCTCCTTACCCATTGAACCAGAGAACTCTGCTCTGCTTGAAATCTGTTCTCCTCTTCAACTGGCCCTAGGTACTTCAGGACCTCTTCCCTCTACACAGATTGAATATACTTCTTTTACTGCTAAGCTCCTATTTTCAGGGTGACAGTACATTCACCTGGTAAGTTCTATCCTACTTAAGAAGGCTAAAGCAGATCCCTGGGCCTTCCCACTCCTGTAATAAAGATCTCGAGGGGGCCTTCTTGAGAGTTATTCCCTGCCCTTATTGACTTAGTCAAAACTATGACGCTGAAAGTAGAAATTACAAGCCAGGGATGAGGGGAAAAAATGGGCCTTTGGCAGGTCTGGGAGATAAAGTTTTTGAAAAATAGGGTTTTGCAATATGCTGGAAATCAAAATGTGAGACAGCTACTTTTCCACTACATATATGGCCAGCTATGATTTTGTTCTTAATTTTTTTTTTTTTTTTTGTGCTCTGGGGAATGAGCAGGTCTCTTAGGGGGGAAGGCACAAACAGAGCATGCCTGATGACAGAGAATGGACCAGAGATTGACATATAGAACTCATGTACGTTGCTGGGTCATTCTACTGGTTCTTGACATCTTAGAAAACGTAACACAAATAGGAAAGTCAGAATGAAAATAGTAATTTTTAAGAACTTGTGAGATAATCTTGTGAAAGAAATCCAGATTTTAAAATTTCCATTTGTTCAAATAAAACCTTGTTGCATTCTCCCAGGAGAGGGAAGTGGACAGAAAGTCAACATCAGTTCTAATAACCCAGGTTTATGGTAAGTGAATTTCGAGATGGCTACAGTGGGGGTGTTTTATGCCAGGTCAGCTCTTGGTTTTCATAGTAAGGTGATAAGACTGCTGACATCAAGGAGCCAATATTGAGATTGTTACTGCTGATGAAGCATGTGTTCTGTCACTTCTCAGAGTGAGGCCTAGGGTTGTATAATCACAGCTACTTATGGAGTGGACTCAGGTCTAGCTGCCCATCTGGAAATTTTAGACAGCAAGCAGACTTTGGGCCTGAGGTACTTTGATAAATTACTTAGATAATTATGAATTAACTTAGATAATTATACCACCTGCTCTTTACCCACGATAGAGATGAAGCTTAAAAATCCAGAACATTTGGAACTGACATATTTAAAGAATAATGTGCTTTGGCTAATAACATTTGATTCATTTGAGTATTTTCTTTCTATTTAGGACATGTTAGGATATTGGTTTTTATGAAGCAGTCTTGTCCTTTATTTTTTTCTTTAGATTATGATTTACCTTATTGATAAGGTACTTCCTGAAAGCTATTTTGTTAATAATCTCCGGGCATTGTCTGTGGATATGGCTGTCTTTAGAGACCTCTTGAGACTGAAGCTCCCTGAATTATCTCAGCACCTGGATACTCTTCAGAGAACTGCAAACAAGGAGAGTGGAGGTAGTGATGATTTAATGCTGTTATTCCTTTGAAAATATTTTACTTCTCTGATTCCACTGTACAAATGAGCTTAAATGTTGAATGGAAATACATATTTTCAGGTATTTCTGTTGGTGAGAGTTTGATACAATGAACTAGATTTCTAGAGGACAAAAACAAAACTAAAAAAATGGCCACATGTTGAACCTCTAACTGGTGGTCATGGTTAGGAAGTCAGTCAAGAATGTAATACTTCACCAGTACCAGATCAGTAACTAAAATGATATATTGTTCTCTAGATTAAGAATGGAATACATGTCTTGCCATCTAGTTAAACTCTCTAAGCTGGCACCAAACCTATAGGCCTTCTTTAAAACTGAGCTACAGGTATAATTTAGCATAAACTGTGGTTTTTCCTGAACTATTGAGCTTATGAGAGAGTGGAATATTTGTTTTCATAAAGCTGTAGGAAACAAAAGCAATTTTTTGTCCCAAATGTTTAATGTCTCTTTTATTTATTCATGCTAAGGATATATAGATTTACTTGAGATGAATCAGCCAGTTCTTGCTGGAGAAGGCTCTTCTGGACGTCCAGGTAGAATCTGAACCCTGAAGGAAGGCACTGGGTTGAGCAGAGTGGCGATGGAGATAGCTCTGCCAACAGCTCTAAGAGTTCCACTACCTAGCAGGCACCATCCAGTTTTCCCAACTACCTGAGCCAGTGTTATAATTATACCCAGTGCTTTCGCTTCCTTGGCTGTGCAGGATACCAGAAAGAAGACTCATAAGTTTATTGTGTTTCCTGTAAATGCTTTCCAGTTACTGACCCACACATTTAAATCTGGGAAAATATTAAAGGATTTTGAGGACCTCATCTATGACTAAAACACACTGGAAATTTTAGTGATACCTGGGTCATTTGAATCATCTCATTTAATTTGCCTGTGTAGGATAATATGCACTCGTGTAGATTTCATAAAGCTTCCAGATAGACCAACCTTCCTGTCCCACAGTCAGACTGCTTTACTGGCTCCATGTTTTCCCCCAAATGCCTTGAATTTGCTTATAAGGGGCAACTTCAGATTCTAGCCTGTGAACAAAGATCCTCCCTTTGTTCATAGGTAAGAAGGAAGAAAATAAGTGCAGGAGAGCGGATCTCTTTTTGCTTTTCCTTGGGTAAATGCACATTCTGACTGTAATTTGGAGGGAGGATCATTTCAAATAGCTAAATTTTATATTTCGTTAAAATATGTACTTATGCTATCACAGGAATAAGAAGGAACTATGTTTTTTAGTGAATTCAGAGACTTCAAAGTGAGCTAGATCCCAGATTTTCAAAACTGTCTATAGTTTAGTCCAAAATATTTTAAAATTTCATGTTGTTTAATCTCTAAATATTTTGGGCTTTCTCCGCTATCTTTCTGTAATCGATTTCTGGTTTAATTCCATTGTGATCTGAGAGCTATGCATAATTTAAGAAGTAGAGAAGTAATTGCTAATGAGCAATTTTATTTTTGTCAGCAGCATTTGAATAAAAGTGGACTTAGTAAGATTTTGAAAGTTGGCTTTTGCTTTCTTTTTATCCTGTTTTGGTGAGGGAAATATTCTTTTTAATTTTCAGCATCCCACAATAGGTAGAACTAAATTAAGTTTTAGGTTAAGATTTTTGAATCATAAAGAATTTGTGAAGTTCATATTATTGAGATTTTTATTAAACACACCTATGTTCTAGAAAAAGGAAGGGAAAAAAGAGGAAAGCCAGAATTTAGGAATATAAACATATCAATCAGGAAATGTAACCTATTTGGGTGGACATGGAAGACTGAAAAGAGAGAATTTCTATGTGTTGTAAATGATCAATTCTGAAAAAGTGTAGTGTTTGTTTTATTTCAGGTGGATATGAGCCCCCACTTACGAATGTCTTCACGATGCAATGGTTTCTGACTCTCTTCGCTACGTGCCTCCCTAACCATACCGTTTTAAAGATTTGGGATTCAGTCTTCTTTGAAGGTTCAGAAATCATCCTAAGGGTGTCACTGGCTATCTGGGCAAAATTAGGAGAGTAAGTGATTTTCCCATTCTGTTCTGTTCTGTGGTGTTGGGGGCCTTAGGCAATTTTTGAACTCTAACATGTATAGCATCAATATGTAAGTGTGAGGAAAAGAGAAAATTGTGACCTGTGTGCAGTTGCTTTAGCTTTCTGAAATCTTATCTGGCTCATTCCTGATTGTTGGAGGCAGATGGATTCTATTTTAGAGGAGGGGCAGGCTTTTTCAGGCCTGTAATTCTCTTCCTCCTCCTCAGTGCTAATGTCCTGGCTGATTTATTCTTTGTCAGCATCTCTCTGGACACTAGCTGGGGAGAGGGAGAGGTAGAGGAACTTAGATGGTTGAGGAGCTAGAAGATCTGGAAATGAGTAGGTGGATTTTGTTAGTTAATATTACAGTTTGGATTATGTTTGTTCTGCCTTTCAGGGCTGAAAATAAAATGAGATAATATGTATAAGGTGTCAAGCATGGTTCTTGGTACATAGTCAGTAGAACATATGGAACATATTTCCTTTCATCAAGAATTAATTCTGTGTGGAAATCTATTACTATCAAACACATTGCCAAATAGATTTTACTTAAATTCTTTATTAGTAACAGGGCTGAATAAACTAGGGTATTTTCACTCATCACAAACATGTTATGACTGTTACATTAAAATTCTACCTTTTAGGTAATGGAAGAAATATTAGGATAAAATTGTCATAGTTAACTTAAGATATAGAGAAGTTTTTAGTGTTTCTTTTCTAGAACTATAAATGATTTGAGTGCATACCCGTAATAGACATGTTAGAAAACTAATAAATCACTGCCAGTGTTTTGTTTCAAAAGCCTTTTAACTAATCTTTTTATTTGTGATAAGTTGTTTCCTGGGAGACTTGCAGCATGTTTTACTTTTTGCAAGAAAGATCCACCAACTATCAATTCAGGGGTTTAAAAAAATCACTATTGTGTGTAAGTATTTTTAAAGATCACATAGCTCCTGTGCCTTTGTTTTATTGTACATTGCTTTGTAGTAAGGTAAATAAATTCATCTGTGGGGGATTTTGTGTGCTATTTACATATCTTTTTCATTTTCTCTCAATATATACCTCTTTCTACAGTCATGTATTTCCAACCTACTCTATGTAAGCTCTTTGAGCTTTGGTAGTTTCTCTGAGTGTGATAGTCCAGTTACTGAGTAACCTGCTTATAGGATTAAAATAGTAAAGCACTTTACTATATGCTGACTCGGTTATAGCCACCTTTGGGTTAGTTTTTAATTATGTGGTGGAAGGAAAAGAGGTGATTCTGGTTTTATTCACATCTATCCATTATTCGTAGGATTAGAATTTATTGGTATGGTCATCTCAGAGATGTCATACTGTTGAAATAATAATAGCTACACTTAAAACCCAATTTTCTTTGAGTGCTTGGAATGGACAAGCTCTAAGCCCTTTAGATATAAAATTAACTCATTTACTATTCACCATCATCCCATGAGTTAGGTCCTATTATCATCCCCGTTTTACAGGTGTGGGAACTGAGGTACAGAAATGTTAAGTAAATTGCCCAAAGTTACCCAATTAATAAGTGGAAGGGTCTGAATTTGAACCCAGCTATCCTGGCTCTAAAATCTGTGCTTTTAATAATGTGAATCTTCTCATAAGAAATGGGTGCTGTTTATGCAATTCAAGGGATATATGAATCAGACTGGTAGAATTAATTTTAAGTATTTCAGAGTGTTTGGTTGTTATAATTCTACATGTTTTGAGTATGTGACTTGTTAAGCGAAAGAGAAGGTAACCAACACACACCATCAGGTGCCTACAATGCTATCATTATGTTAGGTAGTCTAAGCACGTGGTCTCATTTGATTCTCCTTATAACCCTGTAAAGTAGATGGGGTTATTTTCCATGTCTTCCCAGGTGAGAAAACTACCCTAGAAAGGTTAATTAACTAGTTCAAGTTCACACAGCTCATGAGTAGCAGAGCTGGGACTTAATCCTGGATCTTTCTGACTCCAGTGCCTATGATGATTCCCACAAACTTTCCACTGGAAAAATCATAAACAGCATATAAGTAATCTTCAGTTTATGTATACCTGAGTAACATATGTACCATCTATATGGTTATTCATGGGACCTCTTCTTTCACTTTACTTCTGCAACTTGAAATTTCTTCATCTTATTCACACCAAGGATACTTTTGGACTGTGTAGGATGTAGACCGTTGGCTCCCTTTTACTGGCATCTCTTTTGCGTGTCCTTTCTCCTCTGACCCTACTGTTTTGGCTTGCTCTCTCATTACCTCATGCCTGGCTTGTCTTGGTGTATCTTCCATGGTGTCCCCATCATACCCATACTTGCCATGTTGCCTCCAGGCTGACCTTGCCAAGGGCAAATCTGTTCCCATATTTCCTATTAAGAGCCTTGCCTATTAAGATTCTTGCTCTGAAGGGGCTCAGCAGGCAGGTGAGGCCTTTGCGACCCCTCTTTGCAGCTTTCTACCCTGCACTCTCAGGGGCTCCCTCTGGCCATGCAGCCACCCCCACTCTGGTCAGATGAAGATGCTTACAGATCTCTGGGTAGGTCCTGCTCTCTCCTGCATTTGTGTCTTTGGAATGCTTTTTCTTCCTTGTCAACCTGAAGAATATTTTTCAAAACTCATCTTCAGTGTTATTTCTCTTCCTCATCCCCCAGGGTAAACTTAACCACTTTTTCATTTATGCCCACATACTACTCTGTATTTTCCTAATAACGCTTCAACAATTAATTAAATTAATTTATTTACATGATTGTGGCAATGAGATTTAAACAGCACTCCAGAGCCTGAAGCTTTTCTATCATATTTTTTTGGATGACTCTATGGAAATCCCCCAACATTAGCATATGTCAAAGTGTGGTTGGTGGGCAAATACACAAAGGACGTCATAGTAGATAAAATAAATACACAGTGCTCTTTGCTTTGGACTACTGCTCCCCCCACTCCCCCCAAAAAAAGATTAAAGTCTACCTTGCTCCACAGGTTGCCAGGTAACAGATTCTTTATTTACATGTAGAACCAAATGCAAGGAGCAGGGTATAATCTCCAACTAGCAGCAGTGCCCTGAGAAGAACTGAAAAAATTCTGCCTGTAAAAACATTCTGTGGACTGATAAAAGATGCAGATAAAGTTCTCGTATTTCTCATCTTTTCCTTCTCCTGTGGTTTGGTTTCAGTCATCAATGATACAACAGTTTGTAGATTAGGAGCAACAGATTTCTTACTGGGGATATTTGTTCTTCATAACCAATTTCATCGTTATGATTTCTGATCAGTGGCTGATATGCTGATGTGTAAATGTGTCACATGGAAGCAATAAAGGTGCCACTGGTGGGGCTGTGAGACTGGGGAGCAGTGTAGGAAAAACGGAAACTCATTGTGTAATAAGTAGCTCTAAGTTGCCTTTGGTATTTTTTATCTTTTTTCTACATACAGCAGTCTGTACTGTGAGTGTGTCCCAGGATTTTGATTTTTGTTGATTGCTAACTTGATTGATATAATGCAAGAGGCAACATATCCTATTGTACTGCAGCACATACCCAATAGATAGCATGGGTGTCCAAAACAATTCCTTGTTCTGTCCTTTCTTCATCTAGGCAGATAGAATGTTGTGAAACAGCAGATGAATTCTATAGCACCATGGGGCGCCTTACCCAGGAGATGCTGGAGAATGATCTTCTGGAAAGCCATGAACTCATGCAGGTGAGTGGACAGCTCGTCCTGCCTTGGCTTGGAATTCTGAGTACCGTGGGAACAAGTAGTGCCAGAGCAGTGGTCTTGGGAAATGTATTTAGCCAGCCCTCAGATTGAGTTTTTCAGTTGACCAAGAGCTTATATGTAATTTGATAAGAATTTTAACTATGTCACAAGAGGAAGGAAGAAATGAATAATGGATATTTGTTGTGGCTTTCATTCAAATTGCATTGCTTAAAAATCTGGAGGTGCAACACAAAAATAAATTTTAAAAAAATGACAAAAAAACCCCACAAAAACCCAAATCACCAGATGCTTATTCTGAATCTGATTCTTAGCCTTCTTAAGGGAAGACTTATAGGGTGAAATAATTATTTCGTGAGAGGAATTATTGAAGATAAAAAGATTATTCAAGTCAGCATTTTGGTTTGTTTTGCTCACATTTTCAATTCATGTTATATATGAATCATAAATTTCGATATGAAAGACTTGAAAGATTTTGCTATTTTTTGGTATGTTACTCTATCTCGATATTCACCAAGTCACTGAAATCAACAGAGTATAGAAAAGAGCAGATTTGTTAGCAATCTCTCTTCCATTAGGTCCTATGACGTAATTATCCTCATTCTCCTCCAAGGCTTCTGACCTCTTCTTCTCTTCCTGGTTCTTCCTCTTCTTGCCCACTGACCAACTGTGGCTCTTTCCAAGGCTGTCCTTGGGCCTTAGTTCCTTCCTTCTCTGTCATTTCTGTCTTTTCTTGGTTTCGAAATTTACTTTTATGATGGGGTTCATGCTTGAGGTCATTTTTGGGTGCTGGGGCTCATGCAGCAGGATACGAAACAAACACCCAGGCCCTGATTTAGGACTTAAGAAGTGTGGAACTTCCATTCCTTTGTTCATTTCCCCGCATCCACAGCTCCTTCTTGGAATCCTTTACATTTAGCAGTTACTCAATTTATTGAGAATACTGATCACTTGATACAATTTTTCTGAACATTCATTTTTTTATTTAAATTTTTCTTCGCATTTCATCTCTTCTTTATTCCTTCTTGTCTTAGAGAAGGAAGTATTCTATCTGACCCTGACATCTGTGCTTGATTTTGACTCTTCTCACTTTGCCATTGCTTCATTACTCATTCTCTCTTGGAGAGAAGTACCTTTTATTGAGCATTGCTCTGTATGCCAGGTCTATGCTTGGCATTTTCCATATATGAGATCCTTTACATCCTACAGAACTGCCCGATTCATATGCCCAAAGCAGGACTGAGATATCATCCCTTCTCCCTCACTTATGAAACTTCAGAGGCTACTCACTGCCTACAAAACAAAGCATGGATTTCTCAGCTTACCATTTAATGCTCTTAACTATCTGTGTTAACTAATTAACTTATGTTTTCAGCCCGAAGTTTCCATTCCTCTGTTTTGTACCCTTGACCTATTCTAATTGAGCCAATCTATCTTTCTTGTTCCCAGAAATGCCAGGGGATATGCTTCCTCTTTACCTTTGCTCTATCTGCTTGATCTTTCTCTTTTACCTTCATATGTTTAAGGCCTTCTTCCTTGAGAAAGTTCGGTTCAGATGCCATCTACTTTATGAAACATTCTCTGATAGTCTCAACTAAAATAATCTCCTATTTCTTTGAATCACCACAACATTTTCTTTGTACCTCTCTTGTAAACATTCATCTCTACTTTGATTTGAGACTATATCTCTCTTTTTCTTCTTTGAGATTGTATTTTATTTCCTTAGTGGTATTTTAAGTTCCTTGAGGACAAGGACTATGATTTGCTCATAACATGTAGTGCTTTGCCTTTTACTAGAGGTGCTCAATACATTTATTCATTGAGCAAACATCTTGAGAGTCTGTGATTAATTTTCTGTCTTCTCTTTTTCAATAAATGTTTGCTGAATTAACCAACACTTGTAGGTGATGGCCTTCCTTCCAGATTCCTTCTGATTCCTTTTGACTGTGAATAAAAAACAATCAACATTTTGCTGCCAATAATAGTCTATACTAAGTAATAGTCTACACTTATGACACGTTTGGCCATGTCATTATTCTTCAAAAAACCTTCAGTGCTTCCTTGTTATTAACTATATTAAGTAAAATGCTTCAGTCTAGTTTCCTAGGCCCTATATTAACTTCTGCAAATATTTATTGAACTACTCTATGTGTCAAAAGTCTTCCTTAAGGGAATTAATGTCTGATTTTACCTTTGAATACAAATAGCAGTTGGTCAGGCTCTGTGTGTGTATGCGTGTATGCGTGTGTACATATACATAGGTGAATGCACGTGCCGGGGTGTATGTGCATATGTGTTGGTGGCAGTGGTACAGAGCAGAGAGGCAGTTCTTGGTTGAGGGGGCAGCGTGAGCAAAGGCATGGTAGTGGCAACCTTTATGGTGTGTGAAGAAAACTATAAGGAGTTTGATATGCAGGGTTGGGTTGTGGAGGACCAAAACCCATGGCAAGGAGCTTGGACCCGATCTCTTAGGTCAGTGGTTGTGTAATATGCTTGCAGGAGTTGTAGGGCTTCTGCGGAGCCTTTGGAAGGGTAGAAGAGCTGTGGACCTGAAAGCTTTTAAAGAGAGGAGGTAAATGGTCTGAGTTTTTTTTTTTTATGTCAACTACATGGGTAGTTCTGTGAAAGGTGAACTTGAAGAGGTCAAGTCTGATAGCAGTAGGCCTGTGAGGAGGGAGTGAAAGGTAGAAACAAAATTGGAACAGAGGCAATACTTAGAAGGTGAACTTGATAGGACTCCGGCATGGAAAATGGATGTGGCGTGAGGGAGAAAGAAATGGAGAAAACAAGGGCAATTTTTATGTTTCTGGCTTAGGTATAAGAGGGTAAGATTATGGGGAAGGTAAGTTCGTTTTCAGAGGGATTGTGTTGCAGGTGTGCTTTGGCTGCCCTATTCCTTACCTATCCAGAGATATTTCTCACTATTTCACAATCAGAACCTACTGCACTGTCATAGCTCTGTTCCCACTCTTAGGCCTTGCACATTCCTGTGAGAAGGCTTGTGGTTCCTTCCGACACTTACTCTGTCTGTGAAAACCCGTACCCAGCCGCCTGGATCCTACTCAATCTCTTTTCTCCCCCGCTCCCCACAGAGCCTCTGTTACCTCGCTTCTCATTGATGAGACCTCCTCTGGTACCCCTCGGTACTTAGAGTTTTCAACAGTTGATTTAATGCTACTTACAGATTATTTTATATTGTTTGGTATTTCTCAAATATGTTAATCTTATTTTTCTACTGAAGTATCAAGTTCCTCAATAGGGGCTTCATTACTCTGTATCTCCATAACACCAGTGTAGTGCTAGGAATACACCTGGTCGCTCAACGAATGCACAGAATTATAGTACATTAGAACTTGAGGCAATAGTGTTCAAACTCAACTTTGTATAAGAAACATCTCAGGAGTGCATTAAAATGCAAGTGTTTGGTTCATGGGTGGTTCCGATGCAGATGGCTTTTAAACAACACTTAAGAGAAACTCTGGCTTAAAAGAAGCTTAAAGATCAACTAACCTAATGCTGTTACTTTATAGAGAGGAAACTAAGACTTTGAGAGTGAGCATCTTGCCAATTTCTTAGGTTGTCTAGTGGCAGACACAGGACTGGAACTCAAGTCCCCAACTCCTCACCTAGTGATTTTTCCCCACCACCCAACACACTGCTTCCACCTTGTTCAAAACATGTCTATCTAAAAGCTGAAATCCTCTTTAGAAGAATAAGGCAACATTTTATTTCACTTCAAGTTCAAACATTGCCAGAACAAATGAGAGCTGTGTTGAGATATAACCGCCGTCTTTGTCTGCTAGGAATTTCCAACCTTAGGGATTAGGAGAAAAGAGAACCACCTCATTACCTTACTTTAAGAGAATCCTGAGGGAGAAAGCATAGGCTGTGGCTTGACTGATTAGATTCCATTTTAGTAGTGTGTCTCCTGCCAAAGAAAACATCTGGGTGAAGATAAACTGAGCCTAATTTTATACAACTTATGTTTTCATGTTTCTTGTAAAAGCATGTCAATAATGAAAAAAAAATATATAATTCCTTTTCAGCAGTACCTAAATATAAATGTCTATGTAAGTGTGTTGGTAGTTTGGATAGTAAATAGACTTGTTGGTTTTCCTTGGCATCATAGAGTATTAAGGAGAGAAATGCTGAATGTCATTTCAAGCCACTCTCCTTTCTGTATTCACTCAAAAAAAATTATTGTAATGGCTGTGATCCAGTTATGGTGGACCTTAAATCTGTCAGCAAATCTGAAATGGCTCCAGATGAAAAATGTAGACTGCATGTAAAGTTTTTTATTTTTGAGCTGAAGAGATGAAAAGATTCTCCCTGTTTGGTCTTCCCCATTTCTTTCCAGTTCTAAGTGCCAGGCACAAAATAATCTATTTTTCACCCCTGTAAATCAGATCTTTTTTTTTTTCTTTTTAATTAACAATCGCTATTTAAAAACACTGATAGTGTTAGAAAAAGAGATTTGGGGAATGCCAATAATATAGTGTACATGGATTTCAGCATGACTTTTGACAAAGTCTCTCATGAATTCTTTGAGGGCAATGTACGAAAAGTTAGATGCATTTATTAGAAGAGTTCATAGGTGCTTGGAAAAACCGAACCCAAAGTGCTTGTCAATAATTTACTGTTTCCTAGGAGAGCTCTCAGGTGCCACAAGGCAGGATCTACACTTGGACTGTTCACTATTTTCCATCAGTGATGGGGTGGAAATTATAAGGATGTGGATGCTTGTTCAATAGAAGGATAATGTTTGATTAATTAGTGCTGTCAAAAATTGAAACCGTCTGCCCTGCAAAATAGTGCGTGCTGAAAGTGTTTAGGCAGTGCCTTTATGACCATCTGTTGGAGGTGCTTTAGAGGGAACTCCTGCCTGGGAGGGAGGTTGAACTAAATTATGTTTAAATTCTTTCCTTATCCTAAGATTCTATTAGTGTACTATGTTTTGGCTCTAAGATGATGAGTAAAATTACTTTCCTGGAATTGTTTGCAAGTCGCTGACTTACAAAGTTGGAAACTGGAGCTTTTTAGGTACCCTGAGCACTGTGGTGGTATGCCAGGGAGACATAGTCATGGGATAAACATGCATTCAGATATGTGAGACCTTCAGATTAGTGAGTGACTATATGCGGAAAAGTACTATAGACGCTTGTTTCAGGCACACTTTGAAGGACTAACTAAAAGTAAATAATAGAGAAAAGAAGACCAGAAATAGAAAATGAAAGCTCAATGGAGACAATTTTCTTTTCAGTCAGATGCTTTTAGCTAAGTAGACCTTGAAGGAGCTTACTAGGAACCCAGGTCATCTGCCCTGAGGCAGGATGGGACGAAGTAGGGGCAGGATGTACTTCCTATTCCTTTCTTATAAACTTCTTTTATGAAGTTGGACAAGGGAATTTACTGATAACTTTCTATAAAACTGGCGAAAATAAAACAGCTAGTTACTCATTAATCGTCTTCAGTGAGACATTGTTCTTCCTTTGGAAGGGATTTTGAAATTCCTAGCATTAATAATTTAATCTTTTGAGCTCGAATCCAAATGGCATGGGTTTCTTAAATATCTGAATCAATTTTCTAAATCGTTAAGGAAAAAAGGTGCTGTGAGTGAGGGGCAGGCTGACTCTTGACCCAGCAGTGGGACCACATTTGGTTTGGGATCACATCGGTCATACTGCTCCACGGAAGCACAAGCTGAGGTGTCGTGCTCCGGCCCTAAAACTGGGGTGCTGAGGAGAGGATTTCACATCTCTCCCTTCCCTCAAAAGGGTATATGGAGATATAACAGCAAGGAGGGAAGAATTCTGTGCTGGCAATAAGGCAGCTTTTTGAGTGATGAGCTGTTGGCAACCTTTGCAAGATCAAAGAATGTGACAGTTAATTCTGACCATGTTATTAATGAACTTAGATGAAGTATTTCAGGCAAACAGAATGTATTAAAATAATATAATGAAACTTACATACCCATCACACAGCTTGAGAAATAAAACATTAATGACACAGTTGAACACCCTCATATTCTTCTCTCTGATCTCACCACGTCCTCTCCTCTCCTCAGGTAATCACAATCCTGAGATTCATACCCTTCATTTTTCAGGCGAGGAGAAGGAGGCCCAGAGAGATTGGGAACTGGCCAATCTCATACTCCAGACTAGTAGGAACCACAAAATGCCTTCTGCTTCTTTCCATGGGGGAACAGTTCATTGTTAGTACATTTGTACTGCTTCTCAGCCTTTTCAGTATAATCAACTATGTAGTGTATGAGATAGGACAGTTTAGAGATGACTGTTGTGGTCCCTATGAGCTGTATAGCTTTGCATAATAATCAATGGAGAATCGAAGGGAAGGGATGTTAACCAACACTTACTTGTTTGGAGCCTGGGGATTGTACAGTGATATATAAGTGGATACCATGAAGTTTGGGTATCCAGTCGGATGTACAGACTGTTTAGGATAAAAATTGCAGTTGGCTATCTCAGTGGTGGCTCTGAGCTATAAAGTGAAACAGTACCATAGTTAAGACTCTTTCAGAGCTCTCCTTTTCCTACCTGTGCAGTTATTAGATATCTCCTCTAAGCCTTCAGAAATAGTCCTGCTGAAATGAAAAATAACACTTTAAAATATTTTCCTAGAAAGTATCAGGGTATTTTTCTGAATAGCTTTCTGAGAGAAAGGAAAGTTAGTAGATTAACATACTTTTTTTTTTTTTTTTTTTGGTGAATAAGAACCTTAAGGATTGAAGAAACAATGTAATTAAATTTTTGGAGCAATTAAGTTTTAATAAAATTAAGAGAGCAAATAAGATTACTTTCCTCCTGATGATAGAATGATATATAATTTTGAAATTCTGAAAGAAGCACAGGTGCTTTTCTCAATTTTATTTATAGATTTTTAACAGCCTATGCTTTTACACGATTACTTTTTTTTCTTTAACAATAACAGCTAACAATTTTCACCTAGAATTCATTCACAGATATTTGAAAAGGTGGTATCTTTGGAGAAGTGTGCAGTCGATCACATGACCATCCACTAGACTTAATTTTATCCAGCAGGCTGACATTAAATGTCTATAAAAATCATCAAATAAAGCTTCGAAAAACAAACACTACATACGAAGAACACTGATGGGTTCTTTATTAAGAAAATAAGAGAGTGGTGGATTTCTGAATTAACCTATCCCTGAAACGAGCAGAAGGAAGTCACCAGTTGGAATACCCAGTTGCAGCTGGGTTGATTTGAGAGAGAGCTCACTGTTGTGTTTATCAGCATTCTTCTGTCTTTCTCTGAAGCAGATATTGAAGTAGAATCTTTCCACCCGCTGTTTAAGAAGCAGTATTTACTTTTTCATGCTCAATTTATAATGCCTTTCCAGGACTGATAAAGAGTTATTTAAGGCCCCTATTTCAGGCTTGGCATTTTTGCTTTTGTTTTTCAGACTGTTTATTCTATGGCTCCATTCCCTTTTCCACAATTGGCAGAGTTGAGGGAAAAATACACGTATAACATCACACCATTCCCAGCAACAGTTAAACCCACCTCAATTTCTGGGTAAGGCCTTTTGTTTTAAATCTCGTTGTTTTCATGATAGAAGACTTAATACCTTAATTTGTTATTGTAATTTAATAGCTGTTAAACCCTAGGGACATATTCAAAGTAATTTGGTACTTAAAATCTGAATATTTCTTTCTCAAAGGTTTTGATTTAAATTCAAAAGAGAGGTTTTTAAAAGTGTACTTTCCAAGGAAGATTGGAACATAAACTGAAGGGCTATTTAGAAACCCCACAACTTAGTTAAAAATATCAAATATTAAAAATCTTAATAATTAAAATTGTGTAGAAATGGTGCATGAAGAGACAGATGAGCTAATTTAAACTACAGTAAAGATCAGAAATTGACTATTATATATACAGGAGTTTAGTATATGAAAACTTAGCACATCAAATCAATCGTAAAAAGTTATACTACTTAGTAAATGGTGCTGGGTTAATGAGACCTAATCTGGAAAGAAATAAAGTTAGAGTCATGCTTCACATCATACATCAGGATAAATTCCATATAGATGAAAGAGTTAAATGGAAAAAAGGAAATATGATTAGCAGAATAAAATGTGGAAGAATGGCTTTACTTGTTTGGAATTGGGAAGGCCTCAGTAATGGACTCAAAATGAAAAAAAAAATAAAGGAAAAAAATAAGCACTTTAAAAATAATTTTCTACATGACTAAAAACAAAGCAGAACAGAATAGAACCTCCATAAGCAGATACAAAAATATTTGTGGAAAAATATTTGTAACTGATATCTCTCAATATAAATTCTTAGAAATTAATAAAAATGATCACCTAACTGAAAAGTTATAAAAGGATAGGAATAGGTAACTTACATAAAAGTCAGCATCACTTGTAGTAAGAGAAATTTAGCTTATAACTAGATTAAGAGCCTTTTTTTTTTTTTTACCTATCAGATAAACAAAAATTCAGAAGTTTGATGTGCACTCTCTTAATAAAGCTATATGGTAACAGATACACATTGCTGGTGAGAGGTTAATTGCTACAGGATTTGTGGCAAGCAATTTGGCAGTATTTACCAAAATTACTAATGCATATATCCTTTGACCCAGCAATTCTACATTTATGAATTATCCCACAAATATATTTGTACACATGCAAAACACAGTATGTACAAGGTTATTTATTGCAACATTGCTTGTAATATAGTGTAATATTGCAAACCACTCAAGTGTACATCATTAGTACCTGGTTCCATAACACGAGCTACATACATACAATACAATACAAAAAGCATGAGGAAGCTCTTTGTATGAATATGGAGAGATTTCTTAGGTGAACGAAAGCAAGGTGCAGAAGAGTATGTATAGTATATTAATATTTATGCAAAAGAGGAGAAAAGTAAGACTGCATAGTCATATTTGCTTATCTTTGCATAAAGAAACTGAAGAACATGTAAGAAGCTAGTAACTAATTGGTCACCTCTGGGACTTAGGTGGGACAAGAACTGGGCAGAAGTTGGACCAGGATGGGAGAGAGACTTTCATTTAAACCATGTGACTGTATTACTTATTTTTAAAAAAATACCATTATTTTCTTTGAATATTTCTTTTTTTTCTTTTATGTTTTCCAAGGCGACATGGTAAGGTCAGAGATAGTGATGAAGAGAATGACCCAGATGATGAAGATGCTATTGCTAATGCAATAGGGTGTCTTGGACCTTTCAGTGGGCTCCTGGCACCTGAACTGCAGAAGTACCAAAAGCAAATGAAAGGTAAAAATGTGGCTCTCTATTCATCACAGTGTGTTGGTTCACTATACAGAGGTATTATTATGGTGTCTTATAAATGCCTATTGTTTCCTGATTATCACTATTAAAGATCCTTATTAAAAATTGTCTGTTACTTTACCACTTAGTAGAATCTCTCTCTGTTATGTACATAATACATGTTACATGCATGTTACATACATAATACATATCTTTTTTTTTTTAAGATGATATTTGCCCCTGCACCACCCCCATCTGATTCAACTTTGTGTGCTCGGTTCCTTAGCATAGAGCCTGGAATATAATAGATGCTACCTACATTCTATATGAGTTTAATTGAATTCATTCTAGATAGCTTCTCTTCTGCTATAGAAATACCCTCTGAGTTTAAAACATTGCAGTAGCCTCTAGTTGAATTTGAGTAAAAAGAAGCTCATTAAATCATGAGACATTCTTTCAGATTCTTCCACTTAGTCTGTGGTTTGTAGTTGCAAAGAGATAACATCATCCACCAGTTCTATTAAGGGTTTTATTTATTTTTTATTTTTATTTATTTTTTTAAACAAAACAGAATGAGTTTACTTCCTCTTCTACTGGACTTTTCTTCAGATCTTTAAGGGCAGCCATCGTGTCCCCCAAAGCTTTCTCCAGGGTCCAAGTTCAAAATTTCTTTAAGTATTCCTCATAAGATATGACTTTCAGAAATTTTAATATTTTATAAATTCACTTCTAAATGCCCTGCAGTTTGGTAGTGTTCCTCCTAAAATGGGATGCTCTGAGTTCAATGCCATGCTATATTTTTTTCTTGTGTAGAATGGACTTCCTGTGGTCTAGACATCGATAAGGAACTCTTTTGAAGTATTTATGGTTCTCTCACTGTTCTTTCCCATTTTGAGAGGTAGCTCTTCCTTTAGGGTATTTATTCTACTTCTAGTTTGAAGACCATTCTCCTTGCTAAAAGGGGACAAAAACAGAGTAGGTGTCAGGTACTTTTGCATTCTCTTTGTCATCTGCTAACTTTATACCACCTTCTCAAAGTCATGGGGGTATCTTCTCATCATTTTTGTTC
>NW_011888790.1:1245261-1246806 GCF_000151845.1 Pteropus vampyrus
TCAATCATTAATCGTTTTCTTTCAGCTGGTCTCCAGGTCAGTTTTACATATTGTGCCAGAGAAGCCTCTTTCTGTCTCCCTTTGCCTGTTCAGTCGGTGAGCATCCTCTCACACAGTACTGGTTTCTCTCCCTTACATGTAATCTCAATTTTATTTAAGGGATGAATCTGCTAGTTGTAGGTGCCACAGGAACAGAAACCACGTCAGACATAACACACGTAATAGATGATCAAGAAATGACTGCTAATGAATAAAAAGCATTCATTTCTAGTGTTACAGTGATCTGAAGTTTTGATAATTTTATAGAATGTGTTGCTATTTTTAACTTAAAAACTTACTTTTAATGATTGATTAAACTGTACAAACTAGCATTTTCTTATAATTCCTCATGCAGTTATGTGGAAATCTGTACAATGACTTTAGACATCTGGAGTTATATTTTTCTAAGGGAATTTTAGAAAATAAGTGATTTTTATCTGAAAACAATTGATCTTATGTCTGTCTATACAATGAACAGAGTGGTAATAAAATCAAACAATGAGCCCACACAGCTCATTTCAGACCTATGTAGTTAGGCTAATAAGAAAATGTAGAAATATTTTCAGCACTAAATTAAAACAAGCACTAGACAAATTCTAGAGTACATTTTTTTTTGTGGTTTAGAATTTTTTGGAGGTTAAGATACTATACCAGCTTCTAGTATAATCTGTTCCTCTTTAATCCCATCTCCTCCACTGATACCATCTCCTTGTCTCTTCCCTTGAATACAGAACTAAATGAAGAGCAGAGTCTGAGATCTAATAACATTGCAGAGCTGAGTCCTGGAGCAATCAATTCCTGTCGAAGTGAATATCACGCAGCTTTTAACAGTATGATGATGGAACGCATGACCACAGATATCAATGCGCTGAAGCAGCAGTATTCTCGGATTAAAAAGAAGCAGCAGCAGCAGGTTCATCAGGTGTATATCAGAGCAGGTAATGTGATTCTTTGTTTGAATCAATTGTGAAAGGAAGACCAAATATTTCTAGGATGACCTCAGAATTACTACTCAGTCAGCATCCACAAACACAGCTGGCATGAGTTAATAGCATATTTAGCATCTTATTTTTATTTTATTTTACTTTATTATCAGATTCTAAAGAAAAAAAAGACCACGAGCTCTTTTTAGGTCCCAAAGACCAGGCAATTGATGGTATTAAACACGTCTTTACAATGTGTGCTTGTGGAGGGGGGTTTACAACTGACTAGAATGATGCAAAGCCAAGCAGTCCTTGGACTTGAGACATTTTGGAGCTATTGCCTCCTAAATTTCAGGCATTCAAAAATAGAATTTAGTGATCTGTGCACTAGTAAATTAAGCTATCCACTAGTCATTTAGGTAGTAATATAACAGATGTGATCCGAGGAAAAGGCAAAGGCCATTAGTACGCCTCACTGACAGGTTAGCAGTGTCTTGGGAGTCTGCTGGAAAAAACACAATTGTAATGCAGTTGAAAATGCTCTTTTTCAAAGATTGTCAAGCTTCTTTTTTCTTTTTCTATG
>NW_011888790.1:1246856-1250439 GCF_000151845.1 Pteropus vampyrus
TGATGATGGAACGCATGACCACAGATATCAATGCGCTGAAGCAGCAGTATTCTCGGATTAAAAAGAAGCAGCAGCAGCAGGTTCATCAGGTGTATATCAGAGCAGGTAATGTGATTCTTTGTTTGAATCAATTGTGAAAGGAAGACCAAATATTTCTAGGATGACCTCAGAATTACTACTCAGTCAGCATCCACAAACGCAGCTGGCATGAGTTAATAGCATATTTAGCATCTTATTTTTATTTTATTTTACTTTATTATCAGATTCTAAAGAAAAAAAAGACCACGAGCTCTTTTTAGGTCCCTAAGACCAGGCAATTGATGGTATTAAACACGTCTTTACAATGTGTGCTTGTGGAGGGGGGTTTACAACTGACTAGAATGATGCAAAGCCAAGCAGTCCTTGGACTTGAGACATTTTGGAGCTATTGCCTCCTAAATTTCAGGCATTCAAAAATAGAATTTAGTGATCTGTGCACTAGCAAATTAAGCTATCCACTAGTCATTTAGGTAGTAATATAACAGATGTGATCCGAGGAAAAGGCAAAGGCCATTAGTACGCCTCACTGACAGGTTAGCAGTGTCTTGGGAGTCTGCTGGAAAAAACACAATTGTAATGCAGTTGAAAATGCTCTTTTTCAAAGATTGTCAAGCTTCTTTTTTCTTTTTCTATGTGATTGCAAGAATCCTTTATTATTTAATATACATTGATTTGGGAATTGGTTTGTCTTCTTCGAAGTAGAATCCTAATGAAAATGATGACTATCCAGAATTAACTGAAATATAAATCTGACATGTTTTTAAGAGGCTTGTGAACATGTGACTGATCTTGCACAAAACCTGAATTTACCTTCCACTTATCGGGGAGGAGTAGGCAACTTCTTAAAGATTCTTGCTTTATCCTGAATCATTAAGAAAGCAATCACAAAAGAAACTAACAAACTACCGCACTTTAATTTTCAAAGCATTGGCACATACATGTCCTAATTTTGTCTTTAAAACAAATCTATGAGGAAGGCAAGGGTGGATATTCTTATATCCTTTTAAATGATAAGAGAATGGTGATTCGGGAAGGCTCAACAATTGTCCAGGATTATATAGCTATAGTGAGTGGTCAGGCCAGGGCTAAAATCCTTGTGTTCAAATTCTTTGTATATTTCTTTTTCCACTGCACCATACAAACCTTTGGGTTGGGATGATGAACAATTGCCATTGGGTACTAAATCAGCCCAGTACCTTATACTCTAGTTGGGGTCAGCAAGTTGTGATCTTTATGCCAAATCCTACTTGCTGCCTGTTTTTGTAAATAAAGTTTTATTGGAATATAGGTGTGACCATTGCTTACAATTGTCTATGACTAATTTGACACTACAATGGCTAAAATATTTATAATCTGTTTTTTTACAGGAAAAATTTGTCAACTCCTACTCTAGATCATGGTTTATTTGTTCTTTTTAGGGAGAGATTGTTGTTCAAAGGCAAAGTTCTAGAGCATTGCTTCTCAAACTTTTGTGTGCATAGGAATCACTTGAGAATCTGTTAAAACTTTCTGTTTCAGGAATTTTGGGATGAGGCTGAGATTCTCCATTTCTAACAAGCTGTGATGTGGATGGGGATCACACACTGAATAGAAAGGTTTTGGAGAAGATGGTGTAGAACAAGATTAGCAGCACAGGGGGAGAAATTGAACTTGAGCTAGAGGCAAAAGACCTCAGCTTCTGAGACTTGAAGGTGGTAAGGATGGTGGTTGAGGTACCAGCTTTCTAGGTTAGGGAGGGCAGAATGGCTTCTGTTTTCATGGAGAAATTAGAGGAAAGGTTCTTTGCTCAGGAGTAAGTTCAGGGTTGAGCAAGAGCTTAACTAGAGTAATGAAGATTTGAAGAGGCTGTTGAAAGGCATAGGAGAGTGAAAGAAAAAGATTGTTCAACAGCATTGAGGACCCAACACAAGAGGAAGTTATGAACTTGAAGACCTATCAATCCACATGGCTGTGCGATTTTTTCCCCCCCACCAGCCTTTATTGGCTCCCTTTCAGAAAAGAGAATGTGGATTGTAGATCAGAGGTTAAAGTTTTGCCAGGCATGTGTGACAAAGGGAGAGGGATGCCTGGAAGGTGTGGTTATTGGTGGGGCAGTGGTCCAAGTGGTTAGCCATTCATCTAGCAGAGTAGGGGTTTAAGTAGACCATAGATAGACAAGAAGTTGTGAGAGGGTTCAGTGATCAAGGAACCGAAGTCTGTATGTCTCAGCACCAGGTAGAGTTAGATTGAGAACCAGAATGGTCAAAGAGAAGAATATTAGAATTATATATTTTCCTTGTCAGGTAGATCTGGGTGATAAGTTTAGGATGGAACCGGGGAAGATGAGGAACTATTAAGATGGGTCAGTCAGACAGTACATTCACTGAAAGAGGTCATAAGACCTCTGAAAGAGGAGTGAAGAGACAGCTGTCAAAGTTTCCATTGAAGATTGGGGTGTGACCAGAGGTAGATGACAGTAGTAGAGAAGCATGGAGGAACGGTCAGCCAGATAATGTGGATGTCAAGAGGACGAATGGCAGGACCTTCTCCCTACTCCTGCCTGCTGCTGTCATCCTTGGGGCCACGTGTGTTTAAACTTCATCAGATATGGGGGCCCAGTCACAGGAGGACAATAATACTATCAACAGTGCCTTCCAAGAGAACAAAGATTTGATGATTTTCACTTTTCAATTTGCTTTCAAAGTCCATTGAGGACACAATGGTTTTTCATACCTAAGACCAGGCATTGGATACTGTGATTTCACTGCATTTTTACCACCTTTTTATCACTTCTCTCATTCTGCTGTCTCTCACTACATAATATGCAGTGTGTTATTTTCTACCTTTCAGAAGCTGGCAGCTGAAAATCCATATGGTCATAATGTTTGACTTATTATTTTAAAAAATCTTCAAAGATTTTCTGCATAGAAGACCTCTGAGGTTGCTTCTCAGATACAAGAGCTCCCCGTAAAAAACATTAGGGCTCCAATTAGTCATGAAGGGTCAAGGTTTCTGTTCCTTTTTGCATTCTCAGCCTCTTGTCTCCTCCTCTTTGAAGAGGAGGGAATAGGTACCCCAGGCTCTCTGGTTAAATTCAGTTTCTGCTGCCTTCAGTCACATGACTCTGCCAGTTCCTGGGAAATATGTGGGAGGGGATATGGGGACAATCTCTAGGTGATTCCTCTTCCACGATCATGTGTTTCTCTGTGGTACGTTTCACACAACCTTTCAATGTTTCTTTCAGACAAAGGGCCAGTGACCAGTGTTCTCCCATCTCAGGTAAACAACTCTCCAGTTATAAACCACCTTCTTTTAGGAAAGAAGATGAAAATGTCCAACAGAGCTGCCAAGAATGCTGTCATCCACATCCCTGGTCACACAGGAGGCAAACTATCTCCTGTCCCTTATGAAGACCTTAAGACGAAGCTCAATTCTCCATGGCGAACTCACATCCGAGTCCACAAAAAGAACATGACCAGGACCAAGAGTCAGCTGGGCTGTGGGGACACCATTGGGCTGATAGAAGAGCAGAATGAGGGCTGCAAGACTAACAACCTGGGGGCAG